>NC_091385.1:3004467-3054467 GCF_038502225.1 Cherax quadricarinatus | reverse complement strand
TATATATATATATACATATATATATATATATATATATATATATATATATATATATATATATATGCAATAAGATCACAGTAAACAGGTGATTTCAGAATATGCAAAACAACCACTCTGAAAAAATAGAGAAATTCCAAGCGCTTTCGTGACTACTCACATTATCAAGGAACTATGAAAGTAAAGCATCCAAGGAAGCTATATAAGGGGTCTGGCCAGCACCTCACTATCAGATCCCACAACGGTTAAACACCTGACGCGCGCCGACCCTTATATAGCTTCCTTGGATGCTTTACTTTCATAGTTCCTTGATAATGTGAGTAGTCACGAAAGCGCTTGGAATTTCTCTATTTTTTCAGAGTGGTTGTTTTGCATATATAAATATATATATATATATATATATATATATATATATATATATATATATATATATATATATATATGTATATATATATATATATATATATATATATATATATATATATATATATATATATATATATATATATCAAGACCCCAGGTTTACTGAAGCAGCGATTCGGTGGGACACTCTTACAGACTCCTCCAGTAGACCAGCTCCTCCCAAACAGCACAAACAGTGCCACTGGGACAAACCGATCATGGAAAAAATCGCCAACACAATGCTCTCCAATGCTTCAGGAAAGAACAAAGCTCGTCTCCTGGCAGTGAAGGCACCACACTCAGGAGATTTCCTGTTAGCTGTTCCCAATTCCTCCCTGGGCACCCGTCTCGACCCACAGGCCATTCGGATTGGTGTTGCTCTTCGCCTAGCCGCCCCCATCCTCACCGAACATAGGTGTATTTGCGGCAGGGCGACAGCTGATCAATTCGGACTTCATGGTCTTGTGTGTCACACAGCAGAAGGGAAGTATGCCAGACATGAGGAGATCAATGACATAATAAAGAGAAGCCTCGCCACAGCCCGTTGCCCAGCTCAACGGGAACCCCAAGTACAGAGGTCTGATGGAAGTCAAAAGCGTCCTGATGGAGCCACTATGCTACCCTGGAAGGATGGAAAGCAGATTGCCTGGGACTACACCTGTGCTGCCACATTGGCAGACACCTACTTGCCATACTCTGTAGTGGAAGGGGGTGGAGCTGCCAGCCACAAGGAGACCCAGAAGATCCGAAAATATGAAGACCTTCCCCCTTGCTATAACTTCATTCCAATAGGGTCGGAGACCCTTGGAGCATGGGGCAAGTGTGCTCTAAAGTTCCTCAAAGAGCTGGGTGAAAAGCTCATCATAGAAACCAAGGACCACAGGGCGACCAGCTTCCTCTTTCAGAGACTCAGTGTTGCGATCCAGAGAGGAAATGCCTGCAGCATTCTGGGCACGCGGCCCACCGCAGGGGAGCTGGACGAAGTATTCGAGATGTAGCTCTGAGTTACCTATGTTGTTTTACTTTCTGATGTATTTTTGTGAATTTTTGGCCAATGTATTTTGTCTTTAAATAAAACATACTTGAAATATAGGGGGTGGTAGGAGAAAATTCTCAAACAGCTTCAGGGAGAACCTTGAGTTCTCCCTTAAGCAAGTTTATTCTTTTCTCTGAGGATGAGGGTCCCCAGGACAGTTCTAGAGGTGGTACCTCCCTATATTTATTATATATATATATATATATATATATTTATATTTCAACATACCGGCCGTATCCCACCAAGGCAGGGTGGGCCAAAAAGAAAAATGAAAGTTTCTCTTTTTAAATTTAGTAATTTATATATATATATATATATATATATATATATATATATATATATATATATATATATATATATATATATATATATATATATATATATATATATATATATATATATATATATATATGTATGTACATATATATATATATATATATATATATATATATATATATATATATATATATATATATATATATATATATATACATATATGTATATGTATATATATATATATATATATATATATATATATATATATATATATATATATATATATATATAATATATATATATATATATATATATATATATATATATATATATATATATATATATATATATATATATATATATATATGTCGTGCCGAATATGTAAAACTGGTCAATTAGCAAGAACTCATTTAAAATTAAGTCCTTTTTGAAATTTTCTCTTATACGCTTAAAGATATATTTTTTTCATTAATGTTGATGTAAAAATTTATAATTTTGCACCAAAAGGAACTTAGAAAACTTACCTAACCTTATTATAACAAGAACAATTTATCTTAGCCTAACCCAATTAAATATATTTTAGATTTGTTTACAGTAATTTAATACTAAACAAACACAGTGAAATATATTTTTTTTCGTTAGGTTCAGAATGATTTTGGCGAAATTATTGCATACACAAATTTCAACTTGTCCTATATGGCAAGATGAACGTTGCTATTTAAGCCAAAATCGCAAGTTCTGCCTATTCGGCACGACACACACACATATATATATATATATATATATATATATATATATATATATATATATATATATATATATATATATATATATATATATATATATATATATATATATATATATATACTAGCCCTGGATATATATCCTGAGAGGAGTATGTCTGTCAGAAATTGACTTTAAACCCTATTTTAGCTGATAGTTTATAATTATTTTATTTATTAAAGTATTCTCGTCTGGTGGCGAAAAGGATACGAGCAGCCTCAATGGCCCTCGTGTAGTAGACAGGCTTGAAACCCCGTATGCCCCCCACCCTGGGTAAACTAACCACTGGATATGTTTCTTTTAGCGAGAAGGTGAGTGGCTGGCGTCAACGTGAGCGAAATGAGCAGGAAGGCTTTCCACTTTGGGCCCTTCTACTGAAGATGTTTCGCCCCTAAGCCAATGATCTCTTCAGATATGTATTTATTTCCCTCATATTAAAAGTAATATTATAAATTAATATTTAAACCAGATTTATTTCGGTTGCTGAGCGATCTGAGATCGGTATTCCCGTATTTTATTGCCCCAGTCCGTTATACGTCAATGATCCGCAAGAGGTATCCCTGTATTGCATAACCCCAGCCCCTGTACCTCAATGGCTCGTGGAAGGTATCCCTGTATTGCATAACCCCAGCCCCTGTACCTCAATGGCTCGTGGAAGGCATCCCTGTATTGCATAACCCCAGCCCCTGTACCTCAATGGCTCGTGGAAGGTATCCCTGTATTGCATAACCCCAGCCCCTGTACCTCAATGGCTCGTGGAAGGTATCCCTGTATTGCATAACCCCAGCCCCTGTACCTCAATGGCTCGTGGAAGGTATCCCTGTATTGCATAACCCCAGCCCCTGTACCTCAATGGCTCGTGGAAGGTATCCCTGTATTGCATAACCCCAGCCCCTGTACCTCAATGGCTCGTGGAAGGTATCCCTGTATTGCATAACCCCAGCCCCTGTACCTCAATGGCTCGTGGAAGGTATCCCTGTATTGCATAACCCCAGCCCCTGTACCTCAATGACTCGCGGAAGGTATCCCTGTATTGCATAACCCCAGCCCCTGTACCTCAATGGCTCGTGGAAGGTATCCCTGTATTGCATAACCCCAGCCCCTGTACCTCAGTGACTCGCGTAAGGTATCTCAATCCCTTCAATGACCCTAGAAAGTTACCACCTATCGGTAGTGCAGTAGTTACAATGGTTGCACCAGACACATTGTACTTCACTGTAGAGCCTCATCATACGACTCCCGTATTACTTAAAATTCAAAGAAATCAGAGCCGCAGAAAATGGCGCACTGACTGCTAGACAAAATCCACATGCGGCTAGAAGGTGGCAGGTTCACCACTGTATATGCATGGTATACAGTAGCATAAAGAATTAGATGTGCAACATCTGGGTATCTTTGTATTGGTAAAGCCACTGGAGGGCGAAACGTCTACAAATAAAGATACCCAGATATTGCACCAAACCATACTCCCGGCCGGGGGTATGGTTTGTTTACAATCGTGTCATTACGATTTCTTGAGCCAGATATTGCATATTTGTCTAATTCTTCAGGCTGCATATTCTTGGGTTGCAAGGAAGGCAAGACGTCAGACTGAGCATCGAGGACGTCAAATTGAGTATCATATATGTGAAATTTATACGAGGGGCGCTTCTTGCAGGCTGTGACACAGAAGGCATCAAGGGAGGCAACGTCTGAGGCTTCACATGATGTCTGTGGCACGGGGAAAACAAGAAAACACAGCCCCGTAATATAGAATTTTGAACAGGAAAAATAAATCAATTGAAAATAAATGGCTTTTCTAGTGCATCCAAAATTAAATAGCAGGTAATACGAGGCCTTTTACACGTGCTATACAATTCTGAAGGCCTTTTTTCAATAGCATTTACAAAAAAAAAAATATTATATAGACGAATTGTATAAGAAAGTTGACCGTATTTCAATATATTCATGAGAAAGAAAAAACATAATAATAACCTATGACTATTTGACAATATACCAAAATATATCAGAAAAAAACACGGTATTGGTGAGACTCAAACCCGTGGCGAGTGAGTCGTAAAATTCCAGGACGCTGCTGGGACAAGTGTAGAAGTCTTCAAGTGGAAACTGGACAAGTACCTTCACCAGGTGCCAGAGCAACCAGACAGTAATGGACATGTGGATTAACGGGCCACCACCAACAACAGCCTGGTTGACTCATCAAGGGTAAGGTGTGTGCGTTTGTGTAAGAGTTGAGGTAAAGGGAGGGACTGAGTCTGCCTCAGCAAGCACTATATAAATATATAAAATTTAAGGATATTACTGGGTTGGCTGGGTTATTTTCAGTGGCTGTTGTGTAGCCTTGTGGATGCGCACAGCTCCGTATCTTTATCCTTGAAACGTTTCGCCTACACAGTAGGCTTCTTCGGTCAAATACAGAGGCAGCAGGTGAAGATAATGTAATCAGTCCATCAACCTTGGAGATATGAGGTGGTCAGTCCCTCAGCCTGGAGAAGAGTTCTGCTCCATGGTCTGGAACAAGGTGGTCAGTCCCTCAGCCTGGAGAAGAGTCCAGCTTCATGGTCTGGAACAAGGTGGTCAGTCCCTCAGCCTGGAGAAGAGTTCTGCTCCATGGTCTGGAACAAGGTGGTCAGTCCCTCAGCCTGGAGAAGAGTCCAGCTTCATGGTCTGGAACAAGGTGGTCAGTCCCTCAGCCTGGAGAAGAGTTCTGCTCCATGGTCTGGAACAAGGTGGTCAGTCCCTCAGCCTGGAGAAGAGTCCAGCTTCATGGTCTGGAACAAGGTGGTCAGTCCCTCAGCCTGGAGAAGAGTTCTGCTCCATGGTCTGGAACAAGGTGGTCAGTCCCTCAGCCTGGAGAAGAGTCCAGCTTCATGGTCTGGAACAAGGTGGTCAGTCCCTCAGCCTGGAGAAGAGTTCTGCTCCATGGTCTGGAACAAGGTGGTCAGTCCCTCAGCCTGGAGAAGAGTCCAGCTTCATGGTCTGGAACAAGGTGGTCAGTCCCTCAGCCTGGAGAAGAGTTCTGCTCCATGGTCTGGAACAAGGTGGTCAGTCCCTCAGCCTGGAGAAGAGTCCAGCTTCATGGTCTGGAACAAGGTGGTCAGTCCCTCAGCCTGGAGAAGAGTTCTGCTCCATGGTCTGGAACAAGGTGGTCAGTCCCTCAGCCTGGAGAAGAGTCCAGCTTCATGGTCTGGAACAAGGTGATCAGTCCCTCAGCCTGGAGAAGAGTCCAGCTTCATGGTCTGGAACAAGGTGGTCAGTCCCTCAGCCTGGAGAAGAGTTCTGCTCCATGGTCTGGAACAAGGTGGTCAGTCCCTCAGCCTGGAGAAGAGTTCTGCTCCATGGTCTGGAACAAGGTGGTCAGTCCCTCAGCCTGGAGAAGAGTCCAGCTTCATGGTCTGGAACAAGGTGGTCAGTCCCTCAGCCTGGAGAAGAGTCCAGCTTCATGGTCTGGAACAAGGTGGTCAGTCCCTCAGCCTGGAGAAGAGTCCAGCTTCATGGTCTGGAACAAGGTGGTCAGTCCCTCAGCCTGGAGAAGAGTCCAGCTTCATGGTCTGGAACAAGGTGATCAGTCCCTCAGCCTGGAGAAGAGTCCAGCTTCATGGTCTGGAACAAGGTGGTCAGTCCCTCAGCCTGGAGAAGAGTCCAGCTTCATGGTCTGGAACAAGGTGGTCAGTCCCTCAGCCTGGAGAAGAGTCCAGCTTCATGGTCTGGAACAAGGTGGTCAGTCCCTCAGCCTGGAGAAGAGTCCAGCTTCATGGTCTGGAACAAGGTGGTCAGTCCCTCAGCCTGGAGAAGAGTCCAGCTTCATGGTCTGGAACAAGGTGGTCAGTCCCTCAGCCTGGAGAAGAGTCCAGCTTCATGGTCTGGAACAAGGTGATCAGTCCCTCAGCCTGGAGAAGAGTCCAGCTTCATGGTCTGGAACAAGGTGGTCAGTCCCTCAGCCTGGAGAAGAGTCCAGCTTCATGGTCTGGAACAAGGTGGTCAGTCCCTCAGCCTGGAGAAGAGTCCAGCTTCATGGTCTGGAACAAGGTGGTCAGTCCCTCAGCCTGGAGAAGAGTCCAGCTTCATGGTCTGGAACAAGGTGGTCAGTCCCTCAGCCTGGAGAAGAGTCCAGCTTCATGGTCTGGAACAAGATGGTCAGTCCCTCAGCCTGGAGAAGAGTCCAGCTTCATGGTCTGGAACAAGGTGGTCAGTCCCTCAGCCTGGAGAAGAGTTCAGCTTCATGGTCTGGAACAAGGTGGTCAGTCCCTCAGCCTGGAGAAGAGTCCAGCTTCATGGTCTGGAACAAGGTGGTCAGTCCCTCAGCCTGGAGAAGAGTTCAGCTTCATGGTCTGGAACAAGGTGGTCAGTCCCTCAGCCTGGAGAAGAGTTCAGCTTCATGGTCTGGAACAAGATGGTCAGTCCCTCAGCCTGGAGAAGAGTCCAGCTTCATGGTCTGGAACAAGGTGGTCAGTCCCTCAGCCTGGAGAAGAGTTCAGCTTCATGGTCTGGAACAAGGTGGTCAGTCCCTCAGCCTGGAGAAGAGTCCAGCTCCATGGTCTGGAACAAGGTGGTCAGTCCCTCAGCCTGGAGAAGAGTCCAGCTTCATGGTCTGGAACAAGGTGGTCAGTCCCTCAGCCTGGAGAAGAGTCCAGCTTCATGGTCTGGAACAATGTGAAACGTTCCAACAACAAAGACAACTAGCTGTTGGTCAGATTTTAGGCTACGATTGGTGCTCGTAGAATCAAACCCCAGCCAGTCCTTGGGTTGAATGACCCACACGGGTTTACCGCTGCACATAAAAGCACAACAGTAAAGCGTTCTCCTAATTTTACCCTCAGAGGCCATGGCAGCTACCACCCACAACAGCTGGATAACACGAAAACGAAAAAAAATGTATGGCAAAGGCATGATAGATAAAAAATTTAAAATCCATTCCACAACTTTAGAATAAAATGATGATAACGTAAACATCTACTTACATAAACAATCTACTTATATACGTAGACTATCTACATATATAAACAACCTACGTACATGCCTAAACAATCTACGTACATGCCTAAACAATCTACGTACATGCCTAAACAATCTACGTACATGCCTAAACAATCTACGTACATGCCTAAACAATCTACGTACATGCCTAAACAATCTACGTACATGCCTAAACAATCTACGTACATGCCTAAACAATCTACGTACATGCCTAAACAATCTACGTACATGCCTAAACAATCTACGTACGTACATGAACAGTCTACTTACGAATTAGGTGGAATATCATTGCAGGAGAGAAATTCTTGACGCTGGCGGAAAATTCTTGGAAAAATTAAATGGAATTTCCCATCTAGAGCCGAAACTCAAAAATTACTTGTATATTTATCCCTGGGTACCGTATAGTCTCGGTGGACAGGATAAGATAGGATTTTGCTGGGATTTTTATCCCGAGATGCTAGAAATGGTTATAACTGACCATAATTTTTAAAAGGGTGGAAGGGTAAGCCAGCAGAAGGCCTCGGTCAGATGACCAAATGCTCCAATAGCGGGTCATAATCTAAGACCCGTGTCCTGTTTCCTGACGAACCTTACCTAATCTTGGTAACCCGTGATTCACTAGGGGCTGTCGACCTAGGTACCTGCTTACTGCTAGGTGAACAGGGGGCAGCAGGTGAAACGAAACGTGCCCAATGTTTTACCCATGGCCAGGGGCGACCCCTTGATCTTCCTGTGTGGTGTTGGTGCCATAACTGTCAAGTAGCTGGGTTGGTAGCGCACTCAGCTCACACATACTGAGGTCCACAGGTCGATTCCCGGTACGGGTGAAAACATTAGATCGTATTTCCTTAAGACACCTGCTGTCCCTGTTCACCTAGCAGTAAAATAGGTACCTGGGTGTTAGCCAACTGGTGCGGGTCGCATCCTGGGACAAAATTAACTTAATTTGCCCGAAATGCTCTGTATAACAAATAGCTTTCTATATAGTATGTCACTGGTGTCAGCTATGGTCTGTATAAGTTGTATCATATACTTGTAAAAATAAAGATTATTATTATTATTATTATTATTACGTTGAATGGAGAATAAATAATGATAATTTGTTAAAAGGAACATTTCAGTTTACGATGCAAATAACGGAACAATACCGTGAGTTAGTTACGAACTGTTCCGGCCTCTATATAACGACACTTACCTTTTTTTTTTTTTTAATTTGCAAAGTGGTCAATTTGCGTGTACAGTCTGTAACCAGCCATACCCGTTACCTATGTAATTTATGTTTATCAAAAGAACAGGTCTAGCTAGTGGCCTCAGAGGCACGCCACTGCCTACGTACATGTTGCTCTCGTGTATGTTGTGGCTACGGGATTTTGGTGAATAATAGTAATAATAACAATAATAATAATAATGACTATTACTACTACTACTACTACTAATAATAATAATAATAATGACTATTACTACTACTACTACTAATAATAATAATAATTGCTACTACTAATAAAAATAATTACTATAACAATAATAATTACTACTACTATTAATAATAATAAATACTACTACTACTACTACTACTAATATAATAATTACTACTACTAATAATAGTAACAATCATAATAATGATTACTACTGCTACTACTAATAATATAATAATTACTACTACTAATAATAATATAATAATTACTACTACTAATAATAGTAACAACCATAATAATGATTACTACTGCTACTGCTACTACTAATAATTACAATAATAAAATGAAATTGAAAATACATACACCAAATGAACAAGGGCTTCTCCTGTCTTCTCTTTCCAACGTCACTCGAGCAAAAAAACCAAGTGTCCTGTGCCCAGGGTGTTACCCGTCTATTAAGCTGTCAAGCAGAAACTCATTTCTAGAAATATAAATGTCTGGCTTCCTAGGATGTCTTCCGCCTACAAGCATCGGGGGTAAAAAGTCACCTTGGTGGAGCACAGGCGACAACAGGGATCTGAGAGGCAATGCTTGTAGCCGCTGTCAGCGTGGATATATAAGAAGAAGAGCCTTGCTACTCTCCTGGCAGTCAGTCTACACTCTTCTACGCCATGAGGACTGTTGTAAGTTGATGAACACTGTCAATGGGGTGTTAATGGGGCGTTAGCAAGGTATCAACGCGGCGTTTGATTGGCGTTAATGTTTTGTTAATATGTTGTTAGTATGTTGGCATAACGTTCAAATGTTATTTTAGCAAGGCAACTTCTAAGAAGTTGCTAAAAATGTTTATCAGAATATTTGATTACGGAGATGACTATGGCTTCCCTTGTCACAAAACATCGTCAATCACGAGGGAAAATAAGCAAACTTTTAGTGTACTTACACTGAGAGAAAAACAATTGTCGGTGTATGTAGAGCTCTAACACAGTGTAGGTTACCTTGTGTGTTCATTGTTAGGTTTTCTAAGTCGTTCTATGGTGGGTTCTTAGCAGACACCA
The DNA here is from genome assembly GCF_038502225.1 of Cherax quadricarinatus. Taxonomy (NCBI): domain Eukaryota; kingdom Metazoa; phylum Arthropoda; class Malacostraca; order Decapoda; family Parastacidae; genus Cherax; species Cherax quadricarinatus. Next base: position 3,044,523 of record NC_091385.1, on the reverse strand, counting down.
AGCGGTACGTTGTCCCCAGTTGTGGGCTCTGTCTAGGGCATCTTCATAGAGATAAATGGTAATGGTCTATCAGGAGTCCTTCACTAGCTGAAGAATCAGGCACCTGAGCAACAGTCACATCTCTAGCTTTAAGCTTTAATTCCCTTCCTTGTATTAATGATGCAATAAAGTGGTAATTCTGGTATAGATTTTGATGATGTTATTTTCGTCAGTAAGTAATAAGAGTGTTGGTTGGACAGGTGTGTGTGCTTCTCGCAGTTGCTGGACTAGCGTCCGGCCGAGTGCCAGCCAGTTTCCAGGATCCTGCTACCCTCTCTGTTGATGCCTCTGCCGGAGGTCCACCTTCTGCAGGTGCCTCTCATGGTGCTGCTGCCGCGGCTCCCGCTGCTGCTGCAGGTAGACTGGCTCCCACACAACAGAATTTGGGCCCAAATTTCTTCGGTCCAGGACTCAACAACCCGTTGGCCGTCCCTGTCCATCCCTTGGTGGCACAACAAGCACAGAGGATAACAGCTGCTAACCCCAATCTTAGAGTGGTGAGTAGAGATTAAAAATTTTATTAGTTTTGCGACTGGACGAGACCGCTATGATTCATACAATTTCATTTAAATTTAGAAATACGAATCATAATGTATTAAGACTGAGTCTTATGCTGTAAGTATCTAAGTGAACATGTATTACAACATTCAATTTATTTTCTTGACTCATAATCTATTTTGTCTATGTTTGCAGTTTGTTGACATTGACGGCTCAGCGCATTTCACCGACCAGTTCGGCCGAGAAGTTGAGGAAGTTTTGGATGAATTTGGTCGCGATGTCAGTGATTTTCTGGACATTGAGGAACTGCATGAGCAGCTTCTTCGGGCTCAGAGGCAGCAGCTCAACCTGCAGCTGCTTCAGCAGTTCAACACCAACCCCACACCTTTTGACCAGACTGTTGGAGGTGCTGCTAGAACAGTTGATATTGGTGGGGCAGCCAGCGCTGGAGGACAGTCTGCTATTGGCAGCAGATTTCAACAACGACCATTTTACACAATCGTTCTGTAAAGCCTCTTAAAACACCACACTAATACGACCTTTCCAAAGATCGTAGTTGACACCTAGACGAATCCATCTCTTGATTCCACTCTAACTTTACTTCCCAACACTCTAGCTCACCTGGTCCATCCTATCACCTGATGTTATACGTAGCCTGATCCTCTGTTTCAACTCATCCTTAATCTAGTTAAGAAATGCTGGCCACAGGTTCCTGTTGACATGTCATCTGATCCTCCAAGTAACCTGATCCTCCTTGTATATTACCTGTTTCTCTACGTCAACTGATTCTCCCATTACCTGATCCTCTTCCTGTTATATTTTTCCCGTTTCTCCGTCACTGTTACCCTCCTGTCTATCTAACCTTTATATTGCTGTTGACCTGTAGCCTGTCTCAAGACTACCTGGATTTAGTCTATCCCTCTATACTATCCCAATGCTCTCTCCTAGCATAGGATCTTCACCATTCCAGTGGTTTAGTCCAGTGCGTTGGACACCTGTGTTCATTGGACACATGCATACATTTGATACCTGTATGTTAATAAAGTACATTTGTATAATTTATTTAATAGTGAAATTGACAACTGTTTTACACTCCTTTGTCGTATTTAAATTTTAAGTAAATGTTGATTTCGGAGCTAAAGTGAATGAGAAAGATTATAAGTAATAATACTTGAGTATACCTTGCTATATTATTGTGATGGAGTACGTGTATGCTTGAGTATACCTTGGTATACTATTTTTACGTTTGAGAAATATTGCTAGCATGGGTTGATATGCCCAACTAACACACACATATATGCCGCGGTGTAAATGTCATATATATCAGCTTTACGTACATGATTACGTACATGCGTTGACTAACACGAACGAGCCAACGCACATATATTCACCACATCCGTCCATTGCGTGTCAGTACGTAGACAAGGAAGGAAAAAAGCCATATCATCGTCTAGGTAATATTTAATATTTACATCGACACCATGCCCAACCCTTCTAGGGCAGGGTAGGTGCCTGAGCCGGAGCTTGCAGCTCACAAGACTGTCATTCCCATTAGCCCCCTTGGGGCGGGGATGACAGACCAGAGAGGCCTAGCTTGTGGCTAGGCCTGGGAACAGTTGGTCCCAAAGTGAGGAGGTACTTGTACCTCCTCCCGTGGGAGACTTAGGTCTCAGACACTCCCAAGAGAGGGAACCAAGGCCGGGCCACCACTTGGAAAAGGCCCGGGCCGGGAGAATACCGGCGAATCTTTAATAATAATAATAATAATAATAATAATAATAATAATAATAATAATAATTATCTCATCGCAATGTGTATGAAATACATGAACATTGTGTATATAATTCTGACGGTATAACATTAACCAACTCTAGTAAATGATCTTGAATTATTCTGTTTGGGAAAAAACCGTTCAGTACACACATAACAAGTATATACGAGAGAGAAGCGGATAACGACGTTTCGGTCCGGTTTGTAAATGGCCTAAGTCGGGCCAAAACGTCGTTGTGGGCTCCTCTCTCCTATGTGCGGGTTATTTGTGTATTGTGCCAGTCACGGTATACCTGGAGATACTCTGAGAGGATTTCGGGGGTCATCGCCTCCGCGGCTCGGTCTGAGACCAGGCCTTGTGCGTTTTTGTTCAAAATAGGCCCATACACTTCTATATATGGGGATTTGGAATCTTGTCCCTAGCCTGAGTGTGACTGAAAATTCTCAATAAAAAGTGTGTAAAGCTGTATTGTAAACAAACGAGTTGTCGGCCATGGAAGGAAAGAGCAAATCTGAATTGTGGGAAGGAGGGAAGAGTAGAATGCTGGGTGAATGTAAATGGAAGGTAATATAAGAGATGCTACTAAAAAGGTGATATAAACCTGCTGATAGAAAGCTATTAGAAAGCTAATAGAAAGCTATTAGAAAGCTAATAGAAAGCTATTAGAAAGCTAACAGAAAGCTATTAGAAAGCTAATAGAAAGCTATTAGAAAGCTTATAGAAAGCTATTAGAAAGCTTATAGAAAGCTATTAGAAAGCTAATAGAAAGCTATTAGAAAGCTAATAGAAAGTTATTAGAAAGCTAATAGAAAGCTATTAGAAAGCTAATAGAAAGCTATTAGAAAGCTAATAGAAAGCTATTAGAAAGCTTATAGAAAGCTAATAGAAAGCTAATAGAAAGCTATTAGAAAGCTAACAGAAAGCTATTAAAGGTGTTATTAGAACGGAGATTAAAGGGTCGTAGCAAACAGGAATGCTGATTAAACTAATTAGCCTAATATTTGTTAGTTCGTGGAAAGATCGTGAATGTCTAGGGTAGCTTCAAATTTAGGTTAGATAAATGCGTGAGAGGAATTAGATATGAGTGGGACTTGCACATGAGTTAATAGGGTTATCAAAGATTATTCCTCGGGTAGCAGGGAAAATAGGTTGAGCAAATATTTGTGTTAGTGGGTTTGGGTATGAGAAAAACTTGCAGCAGTGTGTCCAGTAGGCCTGCAGCAGTGTGTACAGTAGGCCTGCAGCAGTGTGTCCAGTAGGCCTGCAGCAGTGTGTCCAGTAGGCCTGCAGCAGTGTGTCCAGTAGGCCTGCAGCAGTGTGTCCAGTAGGCCTGCAGCAGTGTGTCCAGTAGGCCTGCAGCAGTGTGTCCAGTAGGACTGCAGCAGTGTGTCCAGTAGGCCTGCAGCAGTGTGTCCGGTAGGCCTGCAGCAGTGTGTTCAGTAGGCCTGCAGCAGTGTGTCCGGTAGGCCTGCAGCAGTGTGTCCAGTAGGCCTGCAGCAGTGTGTCCAGTAGGCCTGCAGCAGTGTGTCCAGTAGGCCTGCAGCAGTGTGTCCAGTAGGACTGCAGCAGTGTGTCCAGTAGGCCTGCAGCAGTGTTGCTTCGTTCTTATGCTATTATGTGAAGTGAATTTATTGCTGCAGGTGACATCGGTGTATGAAGTACGAGTCAATGGATGAGGGAGATCATGAAAGAACAATAGGCTGGTGGTTAGCACTGGAAGCTGCAGGTGTTTGAGCCGTTGAGGTTACAATGGAAGTGTCGAAGAAACAGGTGAAGAAGAGTGTGGATAGAGAGATAAAGAAGATGGCAGGAAACAAGAGGAAAGAGCGTCAGATGTGAGAACGAGATAAACACCGTAGTAACTGTGTTCAAGGTTGGTTATAAAGTAAGAGGATAAACAGGAAGAGCTTCTGTTTCGCGCTCAGCAGACGGAGGATCGAGCCCCCACCACGTCTTGCTCTGAATTACCCACATGGGTTTGCCGCTTAACAGGAATTATTTGTATTTTGCATTCTTGGTGTTCAGAACATCGGCCAGCACTGAAGGCCTCCCTCGTATTTGATCAGCCTGGTTGTGGTTCGTACGTCGGTTTAAAGGCGGCCAGCAGTAACAGCCTGGTTGACCAGACCCTGATCCACCACGAGGCCAGGTCACTGATATAATGTATAACAAACTTCCTGTTACTTTAGACAGCTCCTTTCACTTTCCTGAAGGAAAATTGGCCGCTGACGGGAATACGTAGGGAGTGCTTAACGCCTTTAAAATACGTAGGGAGTGCTTAACGCCTTTAAAATACGTAGGGAGTGCTTAACGCCTTTAAAATACGTAGGGAGTGCTTAACGCCTTTAAAATACGTAGGGAGTGCTTTAACACCTTTAAAATACGTAGGGAGTGCTTAACGCATTTAAAATACGTAGGGAGTGCTTTGACGCCTTTAAAATACGTAGGGAGTGCTTAACGCCTTTAAAATACGTAGGGAGTGCTTTAGCGCCTTTAAAATACTTAGGGAGTGCTATAACGCCTTTAAAATACGTAGGGAGTGCTTAACGCCTTTAAAATACGTAGGGAGTGCTTAACGCATTTAAAATACGTAGGGAGTGCTTAACGCATTTAATATACGTAGGGAGTGCTTAACGCATTTAAAATACGTAGGGAGTGCTTAACGCATTTAAAATACGTAGGGAGTGCTTAACGCATTTAAAATACGTAGGGAGTGCTATGACGCCTTTAAAATACGTAGGGAGTGCTATAACGCCTTTAAAATACGTAGGGAGTGCTTTGACGCCTTTAAAATACGTAGGGAGTGCTTTGACGCCTTTAAAATACGTAGGGAGTGCTTTGACGCCTTTAAAATACGTAGGGAGTGCTTAACGTCTTTAAAATACGTAGGGAGTGCTTAACGTCTTTAAAATACGTAGGGAGTGCTTAACGTCTTTAAAATACGTAGGGAGTGCTTAACTTCTTTAAAATACGTAGGGAGTGCTTCGACGCCTTTTAAACAAATAGAAGACTGACTGCAAACTGAACATTCAAGCCACGAGCTGCAGTATTGTGCTGAGTTGCCAAGGTGCCGGAATAATTGGTATCGTTGTGGCAATAGTTTAACTTTTATTATTATTATTATTATTATTATTATTATTATTATTATTATTATTATTATTATTATTATTATTATTGTTGTTGTTGTTGTTATTGTCTCACTCATCACGAGGTGGAAAATTATGGGAAAGGGAAAACTCATAATAAATAAAAAGAAAGAACATACTCGCTGTAAACCGTTGTCACTTCGTGGCTCAGGTGGAAGGATCCTCAGCTTCACTCGTGCCAGGATCGATCCCCGACACGAGTGGAAACGTTAGGCATGTTAGTTTACACCTCTTATCCCTGTTTAACCAGCAGTAAGTAGGAATCTGGGTTTTAGTCAACTTACACCTGTTGCTCGTTTCACCTAACAGAAAGTAGGTACCTGGGTATTAGCCACCTTACACCTAGCAGTAAGAACCTGGGTGTTAGTCACCTAACACTACTGTCCCTGTTCACCTAACAGTAAATAGGTACTTAGTTGTTAATAGACTGGTGTGGGTGGCATCCTGGGGGACAGGACAAGACAATCCCAGATGGCCCACTGGCTACTGGGTTATCCAGGGTGGTTAACCCTCCCCCGGATTGCAGATACGAGCAAAATCATGTTATCCAACGCACAGGTGCTCCCTGGAAACCACTTACCCCTCCCCCCATACACAAAACTAGGATACCTCCTCTAGAACTGAGACCTGACTAAAACTGATCTAAGATTTAGCATACTAGCCTGATAACACACGACCACCGACTGCAATTCTCATTCTTATAGTGGTGGGTGAACCAGCATGCATGCCAAGAGTGACATCAATTCATTTGACATTTTCCAGATCCGCAGGCAACCTCCGGTAGTACTTAAGTCATCAGAGCAGTGGAACTGGTCACCCAGTGACCCACTGACCTTATTCTAACGTACATTTCATAGGTGTTACTGAAGAGATTGAATCACTCCACCGAATGGAAATTAGGTCATCTTAGGATGTGTCAAATCATGCAGGTTCTAAAAGATGGTGTAACAACAGCTGCAGTAATATCTATAAAAACTATGTTAAAATAGGGTCGTTACTTATGCCTTTTCCTTCCGTCTGGCAACGGAAAATATTCCCACCAAAGACACTAAAAGGGAAGGATTGGGCAGGAGGAATTAGACTACGTGTTTGCTGTTTATAAACCACTACTCAACACTTACCTTCAGATAGATGACACGTGGCTTCACCCTATCGTTGGGCGAAAACACGTTGTTAATGAGAAAATTACCAGACTGGTTCAAGTTGATAGGAAGGTGACAGTGGTATTCAGGACATCTCTGAATGCACAACACGTCGAGCCTTTAAGTGAATGGGTTACACCAGCAGATCACACCAGGTTCCACTCCGGTCGGCTAAGAACAGGTAACTGAGGCTACTGTGGCCACAGGCTTACCAAAACTAGGCAGTTGAAGATTGGAAAAATGTTGCCTGGTCTGACGAATCGCGATTTCTGCTGCGACATGCAGATGATAGTGTCAGAATTTGGCGTAAGCCTTTGGAATGTGATGGAACGAGTGATTCACAGCATGAATGTGCAGCTGAAAGATCTGCAGCAACTGTTGCATGCTGTTATGTTAGCGTGGATTAGCATCTCTCAGGAATGCTTCTACCACCTTGTTGAAGCTATACCACAAGAATTCAGGCTGTTTTGGGGGCAATGGGAGGCCTACCCAGTACTTTAAAGATAATATATATATATATATATATATATATATATATATATATATATATATATATATATATATATATATATATATATATATATATATATATATATTACTGATCTACATATTCCCCTTCATACAAATTCATATGTATGGACACATGAATGTTCATGGCATATGTATTTTAAAAATTTCCAGTACACTGACATATTGATAAGTACACTGTTACATACACATTTATCAGAATATTTACACTACATCGTTACAAGTGAAATCTGAAGTCAGCTGAACAGAATCCTTTAATTAATAAAAACAAATGCTACTCGTTCGTTTGTGTATTTCCTTTATTAAATAAGTTACACATATAAATGTCGAAATAATATCATATCTAAATACTTTTGTTTATTAATATGTAATTGTCCAGAGCACTGATGAATCGTGCTACGTATAACGACTGATGATGTGGAGCTTCGTTGTATGGCCGAGCAGAGCAAGAAAAATAGGTATTGGGATTGGCAATTGTAATGGAACATAGGGATGCTATGATAAATTAGACACATGTGCAACTCTTGGGTATCTTTATCCTCAATAAAGATACCCAAGAGTTGCAAATGTGTCTAATTTATCAACGTGTCGGTTCTCTGAACCATTCATCTACAATTGGGATGCTATGTTGGGTCCTGGACTCGTGTTTATTTTAACTGTTCCGCAAGTTGGTGGAAATATGGTGAGTGGAAGTCACAGAGAAGGAACAGGTTATGGAGGTGGAAGAAGCAGGTTTTAGAGAAGGAAGAACAACTGTCAGAGACAGAGAATCACGTGACGAAGCATCAGTGTAAGGAGTACCGGGAGTCGAACTCGCGTTCTTGCAAATGGACGGTAGTATGAGCCTTCCCTATTACTTACATGTTATTTTCGCGATACATCGAGATTTTTAGAGTCATGGAACATCAGTGGAAGAAAAAGTAGGCAGGCTCATGGGCTGTAAGCAAAATCAAGAAATAATATACAAAATTAAGACGGAATGCGCAATAAACTAGCCTAGGTCATTTGCAAATATTTTTAACGATTTGGGGAATATGCAAAGGGAAGATGCAATGTACAAGGAGAATCAAATGACCTTTAGGACAAAGCGAGAACCAAGCAGCGCCGTGTGACCTGGATTATTAGTTGCATACCAACAAGTGCAGCTTATGTGGGGGAAGACGGAAAAGCGAAGACTGGCTCCTTTAGGTAGTAGCTACGACCTTGGTGTGTGAGGTGTTCGGACAGTATGTTGCTAGGCTGTGGGGACGGGTTGAGCTGCACCAGCAGCTGGGTTGAAGGCTGCAGGGTTGGTGTTGAACTCATGGAGTAGCTGTTGATCTAGCAGTTGACGACGACGCTTCAGTTCCTGTTCCCGGGCACGAGCAAGCTGCTCCTGTTGTTCCTGTACGTCTAGAAGTTCACTGACGTCGCGGCCGAATTCATCCAGTATCTCTTCAACTTCTCGGCCGAATTGGTCGGTGAAGTGTGCGGAGCCATCAACATCAACGAACTGCAAGAATAGATGGATTAGTAGAGTGAATTAAATGGGAACAATTACGAAGGTTCATTTAGATATATAGTTTGAAAGACCTATACACAAATAACTTTGTAAATGCTCTGACTTGGACCATTTACAAACTTACACTGTTAATGGTCCAATCGGACCGAAACGTCGTCGTAAGCTCCTCTCTCCTACGTGTAGGTTAATTATGCATTGTTCCAGCCTTTTTATTATTTATTGAAAGACCTAATTGATAATTTATTCTTCAAGAAAACAATTATGAGGTCTTATACACCGAGCTTGTCAGTGGTTTTTTCACTATGGTAGAGAGGCTGCAAAACTGCGTCTAAAAAACACGTGAAAGTTGGGGAGGGAGTAGCCTATCGTTCTGTGGTGACCCACGCCAGCACTGGCCACTGATTTATATGTACTGGACTCTTAAGGATATACAAACTGAGGTATCTATCAGTGTATATATTCGGGAAGTTTAATCTCTGCAATAGGAAGTACTCTTCAATGGTAGGGAACCCGTTATATACAGCCTTAATGATCCACCAGCGTAGTAAATAGATTAAGTTCAGCTTATCTAACCAGTGACCTTAGGGACTGATTTCCTCTTCTACAATATTCCATTTATGGCCCTGTATCATACTGATAAAGCCACTAGCTACCAAAACGTCAACAAAGATACCCAGATGTTGCAAATATATAATTCACCAGCCTGTAGTGACCTGGCCGCAAGTGGAGCACGTAGAAGCAGCCTTCACCACTCCTAAAGATCCTACGAGAGTTCACTCTTGCATGAGCCAAAATTTAACTCTTTCTATTGAGCTGTTTTTATAAATGTAACGACAAGTGACTCACCACTCTGATGTTGGGATTGGTAGCGGAGATTCTCTGTGCTTGTTGAGCTACCAGAGGATTCAGTGGGATGGCCAACGGGTTATTGAGTCCTGGGCCGAAGAAATTTGGCCCATAGTTCTGTACTGGAGCGCGTCCACCCACAGGAGTAGCAGCAGCGGGAGCAGCAGCTGCAGCGGCACCGGCTGCAGGAGCAGCAGCAGGTGTGGGATCAGCAGAGAGGGCAGCAGGTTCCTGGGCAGGAGTTCCAGGTTCTGATTGCGGAAAAGCTGAAGCAGTAGCTGCGAGAAGCACACACACCTGTCGAACAACAAATTTCACACCTGTTTACCTCAGTTACGAAACCAAGACATAGATAGAGAACAAAAAAAAAACAGGTTTAGAACAATCATTGGAACAACGTTTCGCTCTACGAAGAATATACGCTGTATACAGAGCGAAACTAAGTCTAATATCACATATGTAGTGACGATTTTATCCTACTTATAAAACCCATTACGTAAATAACCCACCATTAGAAGTATAAGAAACGTAAATAACCTACCTGGAGTTTACCTGGAGAGAGTTCCGGGGGTCAACGCCCCAGCGGCCCGGTCTGTCACCAGGCCTCCATTGGATCAGAGCCTGATCAACCAGGCTGTTACTGCTGGCTGCACGCAAACCAACGTACGAGCCACAGCCCGGCTGATCAGGAACCGACTTTAGGTGCTTGTCCAGTGCCAGCTTGAAGACTGCCAGGGGTCTGTTGGTAATCCCCCTTATGTGTGCTGGGAGGCAGTTGAACAGTCTCGGGCCCCTGACACTTATTGCATGGTCTCTTAACGTGCTAGTGACACTCCTGCTTTTCATTGGGGGGATGTTGTATCGTCTGCCAAGTCTTTTGCTTTCGTAGTGAGTGATTTTCGTGTGCAAGTTCGGTACTAGTCCCTCTAGGATTTTCCAGGTGTATATAATCATGTATCTCTCCCGCCTGCGTTCCAGGGAATACAGGTTCAGGAACCTCAAGCGCTCCCAGTAATTGAGGTGTTTTTATCTCCGTTATGCGCGCCGTGAAGGTTCTCTGTACATTTTCTAGGTCAGCAATTTCACCTGCCTTGAAAGGTGCTGTTAGTGTGCAGCAATATTCCAGCCTAGATAGAACAAGTGACCTGAAGAGTGTCATCATGGGCTTGGCATCCCTCGTTTTGAAGGTTCTCATTATCCATCCTGTCATTTTTCTAGCAGATGCGATCAATACAATGTTATGGTCCTTGAAGGTGAGATCCTCCGACATGATCACTCCCAGGTCTTTGACGTTGGTGTTTCGCTCTATTTTGTGGCCAGAATTTGTTTTGTACCTACGTAAATAACCCACCATTAGAAGTATAAGCAACGTAAATAACCTACCATTAGAAACAAGGAACACATTCAGAGGAACGTACTGAGGAACGTACTGAGGAACGTACTGAGGAACCTACTGAGGAACGTACTGAGGAACCTACTGAGGAACGTACTGAGGAACGTACTGAAGGACATACTGAGGAACGTACTGAGGAACGTACTGAGGAACCTACTGAGGAACGTACTGAGGAACCTACTGAGGAACGTACTGAGGAACGTACTGAGGAACCTACTGAGGAACCTACTGAGGAACGTACTGAGGAACGTACTGAGGAACGTACTGAGGAACGTACTGAGGAACGTACTGAGGAACGTACTGAGGAACGTACTGAGGAACGTACTATCTGCAAAACAAGCTAAAACTCTCCACAACAATTATCAAAATCTGTTTTAAACCCTCAAACATTCATTATTAATTACGTTAATTACGTTTTAGAATTATTTTTCTGAATTCTTAATATAACTTTGCAGTGACTATATAATAAATTAGCTAAAATTAAACCTATTATTAGAAAATTGCAAGAGCAAATGATGTTATTATTATTATTATTATTATTATTATTATTATTATTATTATTATTATTGAAGGTAATCAGGCGTGTTTCAGGGAAGAGTAGGATGCATTGTATTGCTTGGATCAAGAGCCCGTCACAAGCATCAAGGCTCATGATGTGATATCACTCGGGGCGTCAGAAGGTTAACAAGTGTCTGCAGTTTAACTGTATCTGATATTACGTAAGTGTCGAGACGAGGTTTTTGTCGGGTGTTAACGTAATAACGCGGATTACCTCTCTTTCACTGGTAATGAAATTACGTTATTTGCCCCTTCACTAAGGCCACACTAACGCTACAGCAACGCCACACTAAATGGTTAGCTAGAATCACACTGACACACTGACGGCGAAACAAGGGATCGCTGGTGCTTCGACGCCACACTGACACCACACTGACATCTCACTGACACCACACTGACACCACACTGACACCACACTGACACCACACTGACACCACACTGACACCTCACTGACACCACAAAGCTCTCCAACTTACAATTATCCTCATGGTGTTGAAGCGTGTGGAGACCAAATGCGATGAGAGGTGGTGGTGGAGGTCTTTATATACCTCTGAAGGATGCAACACACGCCCTCAAATGTCATGGCGCACATCGTTGCTTTGTCCACAGTGAACCAAGGTGAGGCTTTTTACCATCCACCGAGGCTGTAGAGTTGAAAACTACTCTTACTGTCACGTGGAAGCGGCAAATTCACGCCCATACAGCGCCTGGGAGGTAAAGCAGGTACCTGGGTGTTAGTCGACTGGTGTGAATCGCATCCCGGGGACAAAACTGACTTAATTTGCTCGAAATGCTCTGTATAACAAGGGCTTTTGTATTTAGTGATGTTAGTTATGGTATATATACCTTGTTCATGTACTTGTAGAAATAATGATGCTAGCAAAGTCACTAAATTCAAAAAATATTTTTTTGTTGATAATAAAGACATTAATTGGGACTTTATGTGTAATAAAGATAGAAATTGCTGTTATGGTCGATGTTATTATATTGTTTCTTTAAGGATTTGATTTTATTAACTGTTGAAAAAGATAATTTGTGAGGTAAAGAAATACTCTGAGGTGAGTCTCGGCGGAGTGGAGGTAAGAAGGTCGAAGAAGTTAGGGAGGAAGGTCAGGGAAGTGAGGTATCAGAACGAGATCAGGAAGGAAGGTCAGGGATTGGGATCAGGAAGGGAGGTCAGGGAAGTAAGATCAGGAGGGTCAGAGAGTGAGATCAGGAAAATTAGGAATTGAGATCAGGAAGGGAAGTCAGGGCGTGAGATCACAAAGGGAGGTCAGGGAAGTCAGAGAGTGAGATCAGGGGCTTAAAGAACAACACTCTGTGGTAAAGAAGTATATAGATCGTGAACGGCTGCGTTGTACATGTTGCGACGATATATATTCCTGCAGGCCAGTCTACACGCAATGATCTGTTTCATCCATATAGTCACGATAGTGAAGACCGTGTTTTATTTGTCAGGAAACAGGAAAAGTGTTTCCTGACACGAGTCTAGGTGGTGGATACGGTGTTTTATTTGTCAGGAAACAGGACAATTGTTTCCTGACACGAGTCTAGGTGGTGGATACGGTGTTTTATTTGTCAGGAAACAGGACAATTGCTTCCTGACACGAGTCTAGGTGGTGGATACGAAGTTTTATTTGTCAGGAAACAGAACAAGTGTTTCTTGACAGGTATAAATGACTACAGTAATCTATGAAACATAAACTGGTCTGCCTATACTCACTACTGACTTTCGTGCTAAGACAATATTAAACCCCCATAGTCAAGTTACCATAACATCCATGTGATGGTAATGTATTTGCTTATCAATAACAATATATATACATTATATATACATTCGTGTATTGTAACAGCTAATTTGTAAGTTCAAGCAACACCTGCTGCTGCAGCGTATGATTCGTGGTATGAAATACATATAAATCGTATAAGTAAAAATTACAGGAAAATGAGAGGTATTAAAATTACTTACAAAACATATTAAAATTCATCACTTTGTGAGCTAATATCACTTAAAATACAAAGTAATCAGGCCATTTTCGGTGTCTTACCTCTCTTTGTCTTCCCACAGTCTTGTTTCCACTGTCTTCCCATAACCTTTCTTACCTATGTGCCTACCCATGACTTACCTCCCTCCCTGTTTACCCACGACCTTTCCACAACTATCTTATCCCAGTTTTTAGGTCTCTTAAGACCAAAAATAAGAAAAAAAACTGCTTTTGGCGCATCTTATGTACAAAATAATTAGTGTTAAGATTAAGACAGGTCATAGCAGGTATCTACGCTAGTTAGGTTAGGTTAAATTAGTTATGCATGGTGGTTAAGTTAGAAAATGTGTGAATGCTGGTTTATTTACATAAAATTAATAGTTTTTTCACAGCACTATTTGCCTGTGCCATTTTAACTTGACCTTGTCAGATCAGTGGACAGTTTTTCGATGGGCGGAGAAATGCTTATCCCACCTAAAGGTTATCGTAGGAAATTCCCATATTAGAGGGCACTAATGTTGTCTGACGATGTAAACACCGCTGCCTTGGTCTTCCTGAATGAGCATTTCTTCACAGCTTCCTGGTTGTAAGATAGGCACGTGAAGCGATCAAGGCTTCAGGACCGAAAGATCTTACAAGTGTGTGGAAATTTGAAGTCTCGGTATCACTCATATCTCAAACGGGAGTATAGACTCACGACCAGGTTGTGGCCTCTGGTAGCATCTTTAATATAGTGTTCTAAGTGTATAAATTAGCATCCGGTTCTCTATATTTGGTAGTAGGTTGAGAGCTGGTCTGCAGCCTCGACTCCCAGTTTGGCTTGCGGGTCGTGGGACCTTCAAGAACTGCGGGTCAAGGTAGCCCTGGATAGATAGGAGGGCACTGGTGTTTTGCTAGGGTCAAGCTTTCGTCTAGTGGGTATGCACACTATTGACCCTAGATTGATGACCCTGCGATGGTTACCCCCTCATTTCATAATTATCCCTGAAGCCGGTGATGTATACAGTGCCTCCTTCGGACTGCTTCGAGGTAGTTAGATGGAATTACGGTTTTTGCTGATGGAGGCTGTCAGGCGAACTGGTAGGCCTACGAATCGTTCTGCGCAAAAGCCACCTTCTGCCTGTTTTGTATTGGTTGATTTATTTAGGTTTAAAGCCTATAGATTGCCACCAGGATCATTAAACCTGCAAGCTAACCTGCCCACAACTACGAACACATTAATCCCTAACATGGATTTTAGAGGATTAATGCAAAATTTAAGAATACACTTTCTGAGATATACAGCCATCTACATGAACATACACTCTTGCCCTAACTTCACACACGTCAAAACATACTCATACGAAGATATACATAGTGTATTCTGTATTACTGCTTGACCCGTCGACCTGACCTACCCACGATATTTCTGACTATCTTCTCCAGTGTATTTATCTTCCCCGGTTCTTCATTGAAACACCTCGTGTGTTACTTTCAGCTGCTGGTCTTAAATCCTCGCTGCCTCAACGTGTTTATTACGAACACAGGTAAGAATGGCTTGTGACCTGGTCATAATGGGTTTGCAGCAAAACAAACTCAGCAGTAATATTCTGACATGTATTTCCTTCAGCAGATATATACAATTATGTACACTTATGTACAGGAGTTGAATATATGTGTACCACACGGTGACAAAGGGCAAAGACAGAAGCCAGAAGGAGAGCACCGTCCTTCAACCAGCTAGAGTCAAGTCTGGCAAATGCTGACCACAAGTGAACCACGTCGCCTCAGCATTTGGCGGGCTCATCTGTGATTGGACAATAAACCAAGATAGAGATAAGATAAGATACTGATTTAACGACGGGTACGCTAAGAAATCGTTAAACCCTCAACACCCGGTTCGCTGGCTGGGAAGCGAACATGGGAGTGTGTACATAAGCCGAAGAAATGTAACATACTCTTTGCATGCAACAATCTCGCTATTACCAGACGATTTATGGAGCCTCCAACACTCCTCACAGAATGACCCATATAGATTTACCACTTATAAATAATATATTTCAGCTGCAGGGCCTTTCCAGAGGTCTGACAACACTGTGGTGGCATCAGAGATTCAACTGTCACAAAGTAACTTCCTACACCGAGGCGATTAAATCTTTTAACGCCAGCATGGTACAGTGTTTAATTTTGCTTTTAGGATCAGCTGGTTATTGGACTGAATATATGCAATCTTGTTTAATGATTTCAAGAACCGAGGATTATTTGTAACAATATTTGCAGGAGTCTACAATTTTACCAAAGTTTCTGTTGACGTTATGTTCTGCATTACTAGAGACTTTCTATAAATTACGTCAGTCATATAAAATTTTCCATATCAACTAACCAATACAGGGACTAGACAAATAGGGTTCAACAAGCACCTGGACACGTTTAAGGCAATCAATTTCGACCAAAGGGAGCACAAGACCAGTTCCTCAATTCAAAAAGGCCTTCACTAGCATCAAGGAATCTCCTGGAGCTGGTCATGAAGTACAGTGGTGCAGTCTTTGAAGGGTAATCTACATGTCCTTCCTAAGAGGCAAACTCTCAAATTACCGAATCTTTCCCCAACTTCTAAGTCCCAATTCATGCAACATTTGGGAATGTTTATTTCGTTTTTCAGAATAGATAATCAAATGTTGCACAAGTCTTATTTATCAACTAGCCGGTTTTCTAGACCTTTTATGTAAACCCCGATTACTGTCGTAGTCGGGGTTTGGTGTCTCACGAAATCTTAATACGATTGCAAACAAATCACAGAACGGGTGAGATTTGAACCCACTGAAATTGAATTTTAAAACTCGCTTGACATGGGTTCAAATCCCATCCGTTCTGTGAATCATAGTCTTACAACCATAAAATTTGAAAAAAATTACTAAGTATGCCTCTGTAAACAAAGATACGTAGAGTACAAGATGTTCCAACTCGTCAACGAAAACGTACTCCACCAGAAAAGCGAATCAACACAAGAGAACAGCGTTCTCCAGGAGAGGCAAGAAGAGTTCTCTGGGCAATGAGCAAGAAGAGTGGATTATAATTATTATAATTATGGGGAGCACTAAACCCGTAGGATTATACAGCCCATGTGGGGGGGGGATGGAAAGTATTTAGGCTCAATTCAGGGAACCGGAGCACAGATCCAATTCCCTAGATCAAGAGCCCCTCACCAGCGACAAGGAACCTCCCTTGAGGGGTCTCTCCGTGGAACACCTCGCAAAAGACGCTGTAAATAAGAGATTAACAGCGCAACTGCCCACTCAAAACTCTCAAATATGCTAGCACAGAGAGAATAATTCACGTGTAATATCCTGCCAATTAATGCAGCTAAACATATAACACAGTACTACAACACATGGCATTTTCGTTATAGCTATTAACGAAAATAGTATTAGGAATATAATAGGTAAAAAAATTAAATCATATAGATAAATTGCGTCTGTTTTTTGAAGACGCTACACACATACACACACACACACACACACACACACACACACACACACACACACACACACACACACACACACACACACACACACATACGTACGTACGTTCCTTGATACCTTCCTTGACTTCCTCTACAGCAAACTTCACTGACTAATTGGAGATCAAACCTCTCCGTGCTATTGAAGCAATGCGTGTCAAGGGGTAGTTTGTAAGTCTCCTGTTAAGGTTTCCTCCTGCAAATTTTGACTTGGGTAAGATTTAAAAGGTTATTTTGTAGCTTATAAGGACACTAGAGCCCAGCCTGTAAAATACATAGCTGGCCCTTTAGAATAACAAGTCGATGAGTGGAACAGTTTGCTTAGTAGGGTCACTGTTGCTAAAACCTTGAGTAACTTCAAACTCCTTGTTTCCACAGACTCAAGGCGTCTGTGTCCTGGTTTTCTGGAACGTTCTAACCAGGACACTATGTGCAGAGTGTATTTGTGTGGGTGAGATAGACATACTTTTCATGCTTGATAGGCATATAAAACACCATTGTTTTCATTCCCCAAGACATTGTGTAACCCTAAGAGGTTCATGTTCCTGTAGGTTTGCCAGGACGGGTCCTGGCCCGGGTCTTCTCCATGTGGTGACCCGACAGTGGCTCCTGAAGGAGTGTCGGAGTTTATACAAGTGATGTACCATTTACAGCCCTATAGCGGGAGCACAAAGAACATTCATGTCAAGCGTAGTACCGTGTGACATGGGGGCGCGGTGAGTCTTGCAGCTCCATTTGAGCCATTCCTGGCACTCAGGCCGCAGCCCGAGTGCCAGAACGACTCAGGAGATTCTCTGGAGGTTTGAAGAACACCTGACGTCTGACAGACGTCAGGTGTCATACTGTTCGGGATCTTCCACCTCACCTTTGACAATATTTAAGACTCAGTTCTCATAGTTTCGGCTTCATATCGTTCCAGACCATGAACTCTTCTCCAGGCTGAGGGACTGACCATCTCAAATACTATTTCTCCAAGGTTGATAGACTGATTGCGTCATCTTCATTTCACTACTACACCTCCTGCCTCTGTATCTGACAGAAGAAGCCTGCTGTGTAGGCGATATGTTTCATCAACAAAGATACCCAACTGTTGCACATGTGTCTTAATCATCAACTTGTCGCTATTTTATACCATTTTCGACATACACTAAAGATGATTTTGAGAAGGACCTGCCTATTATGGGCCAGTAGACCAAGACATAGGCCTACTGGCCCATAGTAAGCGTATACGTACACACGTATCAAACTAAATTAAAAAGTCTGATTCAATCCCATAATTTCTGGTTCGATCCTCATAACAGAGACAACTAATATATATATATATATATATATATATATATATATATATATATATATATATATATATATATATATATATATATATATATAT
This sequence comes from Cherax quadricarinatus, assembly GCF_038502225.1. Lineage (NCBI taxonomy): Eukaryota > Metazoa > Arthropoda > Malacostraca > Decapoda > Parastacidae > Cherax > Cherax quadricarinatus. The sequence goes on along the minus strand of NC_091385.1, from coordinate 3,026,227 downwards.
ATATATATATATATATATATATATATTACTAGGTTATCTACTATTATATTCACTAACAGAAGGATCTACGTCATTTCTTTGAGAAATTTGTCAATTATCGTCAATAAAACTTAGAAATTTGTGTTTATGTCTTGCTTTATTAAATAATTTATACAAATAATGTATTCACAATTTGTTGTAAAGACGTGTACAGGTGTTTAATATGTAAACGAATTGGGTCGTTCAGAATAGAGCAACGGAATAGTGTTGGGGGACACTGCTAGGATAAAGCACTGGGATAGTCTGCTAGGATACTCTGGATAGAGATAAGAACAGGTGACGAGGTTGCAGAATTAGGAAGACTTATCAGATGAAGGAAAATAAGAAGAATTAAGACCAGGTGACCTAAAGTAACAGATGACAGGGTCAGGTGACCCAGAGTATCAGCAAGGGAGGTTAGAAGGGGACAGGAAAAACGGAAAGGTGATATAGGTGGTAGCTACGACCTTTGAAAGAGGTGTATCATTGCGGTCTTACACCACGATTCTGAAGGATCTCTGTCGTGGGAATCCTCCCCCAACACCAGTTTGTCCGCCAACAGCAGCTTGTCCACCAACACTACCACCAAAGGCAGGGTTGTTGAACTGCTGCAGCAGCTGTAGGTCAAGTTGCTGCTGGCGACGTCGAAGAAGTGCCTCTTGCTGCTCTTCGACATCGAGAAGTTCAGATACATCGCGGCCGAACTCATCCAAGACCTCATCAACTTCGCGGCCGAACTGATCAGTGAGCTGAACTGAGCCGTCAATATCAACGAACTGTAAACAAAGTTGCATTTAGATGGATGTAAATAACGTATTGCAAAGAAAAGCGAACAAAAGACACAGAAAGCAGAACAAACTTTTGTTAGACCTAAATCTCGTTTATATCTTTTCCTCAAAAGACATATTAGTTGTTAATATTGTAAGGGAAATGGATCATCTGCATACAGATAAGTACATCCAAACACAAAACACTGGGTGATATCACAAAAAAAAATCCCACTTGAAAGTAAAATAGAAGAGAGGAAGATTATTCTTTACTCCTGTGAACAAATAAAGCTCTGGAAACACAGGTGCTCTACAGACAGTAATGAACACTAAATACAGGATTTTAATAAAACATTACTTCGCTCTTCGTAGACCAGTGACAAAAAGTTCTACACAGAGCAACAACTTACCAAAATAAATGGTCTTTGAGCACCTGTCTTTCCTTCACGAGTACAGCCTCACGTACAGACAGAAATATAAAACGTTAATCCAGTCTTCTTCATTTTCTCCACATGGACACGTCTGTGCCATACTAACCTATATTTTTACTAATGCTCATAGTAATCAACCATCTCTTCTACCTTCTAGTTTCAATTTTAATTGATTCATATTTCGACTGACGTCACTACAGTACCTCAACAAAAGCTAATTATGATAGTCTTGTACTGGGTATCCCTTCTGGTAACTCACATTAGTTGTCACTTATCAGTATTTATAATAAGATCAATGGCAGAACGTAAGTAAACATTTGAACTTAAAAACAAAATATGGGTGAAATAGATTTGCATATTTCGGTTTCAGAGATCAGTGGGTGAAATAGATTTGTATATTTCGGTTTCAGAGACCAACTGCAGTAGATCTGAAGTTTACAGATTTTTTGTGTCGTCTCTCTCACTTTTCTGTCCAACTTGCAGCACTAGGACTATTATGGAAACGTTTCGCTCACTGGATGCATTATGGATGAATTGACAAAGCTTCCAGAGAGCGAAACGTGTTCGTCGTGGCTTATTTACAAACTTTACGAAATGTGATACAATATTAAACCTAACTAATTCATAACTGTGGTCTGCGTAGAGCAAATTTTTATATACAAACTGCGTTTTGCTCTAACTAGAGTTTTATCATCTACTTGATAAAGATTTACTTAAAGCTTAATAAAGTAATATTGTAAACGGCTATTGACTCACCACTCTGAGGTTGGGGTTGAAGGAAGCGATCCTCTGGGCTTGCTGTGCTACCAATGGATTGAGAGGGAAGGCCAATGGATTGTTGAGTCCTGGACCGAAGAAATTTGGCCCATAGTTCTGCTGTGCGGGAGCTGCGGCAGGAGCTGCGGCAGGGGCTGCTGCAGGGGCTGCTCGAGGAGCCGCAGCAGCAGAAGGATCAGCAGAGAGGGAAGCAGAGTCCTGGAAGCTGTTGACAGATGGTCTGGCATGCGCAAACGTTTCGCCTCTCGCTGACTGGGCACTTGCCATTCCGGAAATAGCGAGAAGCACACACACCTGTGGACCACAACAATGTTAGTAAAACACGTGTGCAACATTACCCCTGAACACTTGCTCAATACAAGAAAGCCACATGAAGAACCCTCATTGTGCCTTGATCAAGAGGTCACGTGTAACCAGGTCACATATGACCTCATGTGTGACCTCTTGTGATTGGTGATAGGTCTCTCTCAGCGCCTTGAAAAGCGGCCTGTTTGTTCATTCTAGTGTTCTTCAACGTTGTATGAAAAGATCCTCTGTTACTCCCTCTTACAACTACTACTACTACTACTACTACTGCTGCTGCTACTATTACTACTACTACTGCCACTACTACTGCTACTACTACAACAACCAATACTACTGTCTTCTGTCTTTCGCCTGACATGATATATATATATATATATATATATATATATATATATATATATATATATATATATATATATATATATAGGGCAAGGAGGAATAACATCTTGTAGGAGTGAGGAAGAGCCAGTTGTGAGTGTGGGGGAAGTTCGTGAGGCAGTAGGTAAAATGAAAGGGGGTAAGGCAGCCGGGATTGATGGGATAAAGATAGAAATGTTAAAAGCAGGTGGGGATATAGTTTTGGAGTGGTTGGTGCAATTATTTAATAAATGTATGGAAGAGGGTAAGGTACCTAGGGATTGGCAGAGAGCATGCATAGTTCCTTTGTATAAAGGCAAAGGGGATAAAAGAGAGTGCAAAAATTATAGGGGGATAAGTCTGTTGAGTGTACCTGGTAAAGTGTATGGTAGAGTTATAATTGAAAGAATTAAGAGTAAGACGGAGAATAGGATAGCAGATGAACAAGGAGGCTTTAGGAAAGGTAGGGGGTGTGTGGACCAGGTGTTTACAGTGAAACATATAAGTGAACAGTATTTAGATAAGGCTAAAGAGGTCTTTGTGGCATTTATGGATTTGGAAAAGGCGTATGACAGGGTGGATAGGGGGGCAATGTGGCAGATGTTGCAAGTGTATGGTGTAGGAGGTAGGTTACTGAAAGCAGTGAAGAGTTTTTACAAGGATAGTGAGGCTCAAATTAGAGTATGTAGGAAAGAGGGAAATTTTTTCCCAGTAAAAGTAGGCCTTAGACAAGGATGTGTGATGTCACCGTGGTTGTTTAATATATTTATAGATGGGGTTGTAAGAGAAGTAAATGCGAGGGTCTTGGCAAGAGGCGTGGAGTTAAAAGATAAAGAATCACACACAAAGTGGGAGTTGTCACAGCTGCTCTTTGCTGATGACACTGTGCTCTTGGGAGATTCTGAAGAGAAGTTGCAGAGATTGGTGGATGAATTTGGTAGGGTGTGCAAAAGAAGAAAATTAAAGGTGAATACAGGAAAGAGTAAGGTTATGAGGATAACAAAAAGATTAGGTGATGAAAGATTGAATATCAGATTGGAGGGAGAGAGTATGGAGGAGGTGAACATATTCAGATATTTGGGAGTGGACGTGTCAGCGGATGGGTCTATGAAAGATGAGGTGAATCATAGAATTGATGAGGGAAAAAGAGTGAGTGGTGCACTTAGGAGTCTGTGGAGACAAAGAACTTTGTCCTTGGAGGCAAAGAGGGGAATGTATGAGAGTATAGTTTTACCAACGCTCTTATATGGGTGTGAAGCGTGGGTGATGAATGTTGCAGCGAGGAGGAGGCTGGAGGCAGTGGAGATGTCATGTCTGAGGGCAATGTGTGGTGTGAATATAATGCAGAGAATTCGTAGTTTGGAAGTTAGGAGGAGGTGTGGGATTACCAAAACTGTTGTTCAGAGGGCTGAGGAAGGGTTGTTGAGGTGGTTCGGACATGTAGAGAGAATGGAGCGAAACAGAATGACTTCAAGAGTGTATCAGTCTGTAGTGGAAGGAAGGCGGGGTAGGGGTCGGCCTAGGAAGGGTTGGAGGGAGGGGGTAAAGGAGGTTTTGTGTGCGAGGGGCTTGGACTTCCAGCAGGCATGCGTGAGCGTGTTTGATAGGAGTGAATGGAGACAAATGGTTTTTGATACTTGACGTGCTGTTGGAGTGTGAGCAAAGTAACATTTATGAAGGGATTCAGGGAAACCGGCAGGCCGGACTTGAGTCCTGGAGATGGGAAGTACAGTGCCTGCACTCTGAAGGAGGGGTGTTAATGTTGCAGTTTAAAAACTGTAGTGTAAAGCACCCTTCTGGCAAGACAGTGATGGAGTGAATGATGGTGAAAGTTTTTCTTTTTCGGGCCACCCTGCCTTGGTGGGAATCGGCCGCTGTGATAATAAAAAAAAAAAAAAAAATATATATATATATATATATATATATATATATATATATATATATATATATATATATATATATATATATATATATATGCTCCTGGAGAGCGAAACGTTGCAACAATAAAATGTCACATTAGTTGCACTCTGAAGGATGGGTGAGGATGTTACAGTTCTGGTGGTGCGAAGTCCAGGGGATATTACAGTCAGACAATTTAAACTGCAATATTTACGTACTTCTAGCAAAACAACCAATGAATGAATGATGGTGAAAGTGTTTCCTTGTTTGGGGTACCAATTCCCCGCTGAGACACCATGGAAGGCAGAGAAAAAACAAGAAAACAAGACAGAGTTGTCCGGGAATTACCCCGCTCCTCTGGCAAGGTCTCTCTCCAGCCGTGAAGGAAGCAGTTCTTATAAGCTGCGTACTGTAAAAACACTTATATCAACGTTTCGCTCACAGGTGAGCGAAACGTTGTTTATATTAAGTCTTGTTCGTCCATACTTGTTCGTATTTTTCTCGCCCTTTAAGTCATTGTGAATAAGCTAAGAAAATATACAAGGTGATAGGGACACTCGGGCGAAATGTACTTTTTAAACGTTTCGCTTGGAGATCAAGTTTGACCTCCAAGCTAGCTAGCTTTAAAAAAAATTGGTCTCCGTGCTAGAACATGAGCTATACCTTGTTTGGTAAGCTAGGTCACCTAACATTAGTTTTTTTTGCCAGCTATGAGAACAATTACGAATGTTTTACTCTATTGTATTCACTCAATAATAATAATAATAATAATAATAATAATAATAATAATAATAATAATAATAATAATAATAATAATAATAATAATAATAAAAGCTTTTAAAGTGTTATGGCTGTGATGATAATTTCGTAGTTAGCTGATACGTAAAGTTCACTGAAACTGTCGATCTGGACAGCCTTCCAGTCTCGATCTGTTGTTCTAACCTCTGAGTAAGGGAGACTTCAGGATTCTCCAGTTAAATTTACTGGGAAGGTGAGCTACGGCCGCTGTTGTGGACCAGTCATCAGTTTCTGGAGAACAGTAGCCAGTGTTAAGCTCTAGTTTTTGGCCTTTTAAGTGGCTGAGAACTTTACAGTGAGAGAATGTCAGCAGATCGGATAGAGTTTTGAACTAGCGGCCAATCCGCTGGTCCTGGGTGCAATTGTTCAACTGAACTATCACAATGACGTCTGAAGTACGCTACACTAGCACCATAATCTCGTGCTAGAGTAGCACCACACCAATACTGATCTAACACCAAACCCATGACTATCACCAAACTGACGCCACACTTAACACCACACTGAGTATCACACTAAAGCCACACTGTCACCACAACGCCAACAACAAGCTTATCAACTTACGATTGCCCTCATGATGAAGACGGATGCTGCAGAGACCAAATGCAAGGAGATGTGGGTCTGGGGACCTTATATACTAGCTGGTCGCAAGCTCCTCGTTCGCCTGGGTAGGGCACACCTCTCAGCTTTGTCCATCGGCAGTATCTCAAGGTTAAATTTTTTGCTGTTGGGAGAGGTAGGGGCTAAGACGCAGGTAAATCCTTGGTGACTGGGAGTGACACGTTAAAAACTAGATGCAAACACGTGTAATGACAAAACGCTGGAGGAAAAAATAAACATTAATGCCTGAGTGATTTCGTTTTCTTACACACATCTTCAGAGGAATGTGTAGATATGTGAGTACCTGAGAATGCTCAGGTATTCCTGTTATTTTATTCCACTCTGGGTATTTTTATCTTTGCTGTAAAGCGGTTTGTCGCGAATTTATTCCAGAGATACATTATTAAGAAGAAGCTTTTAATTTAAACTAAAGTTGTGATCAGTTAAGGGCTGTTTCAAGTCTCCATTTTGATGGAGATGTCCTCGAATTTTGAGGGAGATGTCATCGAATTTTGAGGGAGATGCCCTCGAATTTTGAGGGAGATGCCCTCGAATTTTGAGGGAGATGCCCTCGAATTTTGAGGGAGATGCCCTCGAATTTTGAGGGAGATGTCCTCGAATTTTGAGGGAGATGCCCTCGAATTTTGAGGGAGATGTCATCGAATTTTGAGGGAGATGTCATCGAATTTTGAGGGAGATGTCCTCGAATTTTGAGGGAGATGTCATCGAATTTTGAGGGAGATGTCCTCAAATTCTGAGCGAGATGTCCTCGAATTCTGAGCGAGACATCCTCGAATTCTGAGCCAGATGTCCTCGAATTTTGAGGGTAGTTCTACCTTACTCTCCCTCAGCTTCAATAAGACGCTTCCTTCCCTGCCTAACCTACCTGCTGCTGCCTACGTTTTTTAGACCCACTGAGGCAAGACACAAAAACCCATTTCAGGAAGACAATTTCACATTTAAGAATTACAAATAAGGAACGAAATGTGGAGCGTAATCGTTGTTGACTTTCGACCTATGACTATTTTCTTTATTTTTACCCGTGGCTACTATGTACTTTACCCACTGTACTATGTACAGTTTTATGTATATAGCCACTGCGGGATTCGAACTGGGTGTCAGGGGAGTTCCAGGGGGAAGTTGGTACTGCATTACCAAGTTGAAAAACACGTCCAGACTGATCTAGACTGCACTGTTGACAGGGTCTTCTCAGAGTCAACCCATCCCACCTCATCTGTGCTTCTATCATTTCCCTCTCTTTGCTTTCCAAAGAATTTCCTCTATATAGACTCGTGTCTCTGTATTACGTCTGAAGTTACTTGTGACAGAAAAGTTCCTTAAAACAGATGTTGATAAGTGCATAACTGTGGTTTACTCGTAGTTCCAGGCCAGGGTTGTCCTTAAAACAGGTGTTGATAAGTGCATAGCTGTGGTTTACTCGTAGTTCCAGGCCAGGATTGTCCTTAAAACAGGTGTTGATAAGTGCATAACTGTGGTTTACCAGTAGTTCCAGGCCAGGGTTGTCCTTAAAACAGGTGTTGATAAGTGCATAACTGTGGTTGACCAGTAGTTCCAGGCCAGGGTTGTCCTTAAAACAGGTGTTGATAAGTGCATAACTGTGGTTTACCAGTAGTTCCAGGCCAGGATTGTGCTTAAAACAGGTGTTGATAAGTGCATAACTGTGGTTTACCAGTAGTTCCAGGCCAGGGTTGTCCTTAAAACAGGTGTTGATAAGTGCATAACTGTGGTTTACCAGTAGTTCCAGGCCAGGGTTGTCCTTAAAACAGGTGTTGATAAGTGCATAACTGTGGTTTACCAGTAGTTCCAGGCCAGGATTGTCCTTAAAACAGGTGTTGATAAGTGCATAACTGTGGTTTACCAGTAGTTCCAGGCCAGGATTGTCCTTAAAACAGGTGTTGATAAGTGCATAACTGTGGTTTACCAGTAGTTCCAGGCCAGGATTGTGCTTAAAACAGGTGTTGATAAGTGCATAACTGTGGTTTACCAGTAGTTCCAGGCTAGGGTTGTCCTTAAAACAGGTGTTGATAAGTGCATAACTGTGGTTTACCAGTAGTTCCAGGCCAGGATTGTGCTTAAAACAGGTGTTGATAAGTGCATAACTGTGGTTTACCAGTAGTTCCAGGCCAGGGTTGTCCTTAAAACAGGTGTTGATAAGTGCATAAGTGTGGTTTTACTCGTAGTTCCAGGCCAGGATTGTGCTTCGTGTACCAGCAACAACTGGAAAAAACTCTCCAGCTCCTCTTCAGCTGTGGAATGAGACTCTTGACCTCCAGAACCCTTTTTGCCATGTAATCCCTGGTCCAAGATGAGCAAGACACATGTACAACAGTTGGATATCATTACTGACGAGGTGTTTCGCCTGCAGTAACCTTCTTCAGCTGAAATACTCATGAGACAATAGATTTCAGATGTCTTTGTATTTCAAGTCAAGAAATCTTATCAGCTGATTGTTTTATCAATTAAAACACTAATGTGAGTTACTTGTGTCTTACTCATCCATCTATCGATATTGTATACCTTGTCATCCATCTATCGATATTGTATACCTTGTCATCCATCTATCGATATTGTATACCTTGTCATCCATCTATCGATATTGTATACCTTGTCATCCATCTATCGATATTGTATACCTTGTCATCCATCTATCGATATTGTATACCTTGTCATCCATCTATCGATATTGTATACCTTGTCATCCATCTATCGATATTGTATACCTTGTCATCCATCTATCGATATTGTATACCTTGTCATCCATCTATCGATATTGTATACCTTGTCATCCATCTATCGATATTGTATACCTTGTCATCCATCTATCGATATTGTATACCTTGTCATCCATCTATCGATATTGTATACCTTGTCATCCATCTATCGATATTGTATACCTTGTCATCCATCTATCGATATTGTATACCTTGTCATCCATCTATCGATATTGTATACCTTGTCATCCATCTATCGATATTGTATACCTTGTCATCCATCTATCGATATTGTATACCTTGTCATCCATCTATCGATATTGTATACCTTGTCATCCATCTATCGATATTGTATACCTTGTCATCCATCTATCGATATTGTATACCTTGTCATCCATCTATCGATATTGTATACCTTGTCATCCATCTATCGATATTGTATACCTTGTCATCCATCTATCGATATTGTATACCTTGTCATCCATCTATCGATATTGTATACCTTGTCATCCATCTATCGATATTGTATACCTTGTCATCCATCTATCGATATTGTATACCTTGTCATCCATCTATCGATATTGTATACCTTGTCATCCATCTATCGATATTGTATACCTTGTCATCCATCTATCGATATTGTATACCTTGTCATCCATCTATCGATATTGTATACCTTGTCATCCATCTATCGATATTGTATACCTTGTCATCCATCTATCGATATTGTATACCTTGTCATCCATCTATCGATATTGTATACCTTGTCATCCATCTATCGATATTGTATACCTTGTCATCCATCTATCGATATTGTATACCTTGTCATCCATCTATCGATATTGTATACCTTGTCATCCATCTATCGATATTGTATACCTTGTCATCCATCTATCGATATTGTATACCTTGTCATCCATCTATCGATATTGTATACCTTGTCATCCATCTATCGATATTGTATACCTTGTCATCCATCTATCGATATTGTATACCTTGTCATCCATCTATCGATATTGTATACCTTGTCATCCATCTATCGATATTGTATACCTTGTCATCCATCTATCGATATTGTATACCTTGTCATCCATCTATCGATATTGTATACCTTGTCATCCATCTATCGATATTGTATACCTTGTCATCCATCTATCGATATTGTATACCTTGTCATCCATCTATCGATATTGTATACCTTGTCATCCATCTATCGATATTGTATACCTTGTCTCAAGCTATCCCTTTCACTCTTGTAAGATAGATTGAATATGAAGAGAATAGATAAGACTATGTTACGATACACCTGAGTGAAAGTGTCACCAGGCCTGAGTGTCACCAGGCCTGAGTGTGTCACCAGGCCTGAGTGTCACCAGGCCTGAGTGTGTCACCAGGCCTGAGTGTGTCACCAGGCCTGAGTGTGTCACCAGGCCTGAGTGTGTCACCACGCCTGAGTGAAAGTATCACTACGCCTGAGTGTGTCACCAGGCCTGAGTGTGTCACCAGGCCTGAGTGAGTCACCAGGCCTGAGTGTGTCACCAGGCCTGAGTGTGTCACCAGGCCTGAGTGTGTCACCAGGCCTGAGTGTGTCACCACGCCTGAGTGAAAGTATCACTACGCCTGAGTGTGTCACCAGGCCTGAGTGTGTCACCAGGCCTGAGTGAGTCACCAGGCCTGAGTGTGTCACCAGGCCTGAGTGTGTCACCAGGCCTGAGTGTGTCACCAGGCCTGAGTGTGTCACCACGCCTGAGTGTGTCACCACGCCTGAGTGTGTCACCAGGCCTGAGTGTGTCACCAGGCCTGAGTGTGTCACCAGGCCTGAGTGAGTCACCACGCCTGAGTGTGTCACCAGGCCTGAGTGTGTCACCAGGCCTGAGTGTGTCACCAGGCCTGAGTGTGTCACCAGGCCTGAGTGTGTCACCAGGCCTGAGTGTGTCACCACGCCTGAGTGAAAGTATCACTACGCCTGAGTGTGTCACCAGGCCTGAGTGTGTCACCAGGCCTGAGTGTGTCACCAGGCCTGAGTGTGTCACCAGGCCTGAGTGAGTCACCACGCCTGAGTGTGTCACCAGGCCTGAGTGTGTCACCACGCCTGAGTGTGTCACCACGCCTGAGTGTGTCACCAGGCCTGAGTGTGTCACCACGCCTGAGTGTGTCACCACGCCTGAGTGTGTCACCAGGCCTGAGTGTGTCACCAGGCCTGAGTGTGTCACCAGGCCTGAGTGTGTCACCACGCCTGAGTGAAAGTATCACTACGCCTGAGTGTGTCACCAGGCCTGAGTGTGTCACCAGGCCTGAGTGTGTCACCAGGCCTGAGTGTGTCACCAGGCCTGAGTGAGTCACCACGCCTGAGTGTGTCACCAGGCCTGAGTGTGTCACCACGCCTGAGTGTGTCACCACGCCTGAGTGTGTCACCAGGCCTGAGTGTGTCACCACGCCTGAGTGTGTCACCACGCCTGAGTGAAAGTGTCACTACGCTTGAGTGTGTCACCAGGCCTGAGTGTGTCACCAGGCCTGAGTGTGTCACCACGCCTGAGTGAAAGTGTCACTACGCCTGAGTGTGTCACCAGGCCTGAGTGTGTCACCACGCCTGAGTGAAAGTGTCACTACGCTTGAGTGTGTCACCAGGCCTGAGTGAAAGCGTCACCAGGCGCTACTTGCCAATATTTTCTTCTCTTCCACAACTAGACTGTTAAACCAATACTCCACTATATCCATTCTACATCATAATTTATCTAACTTGAATTCAGTCTTGAAAAGACACCTTGTTTAAATATATACAAAACAATCGAAAACAGGCGATCTTAACAATGCAGAACAAGCCACATGAAGATGGAAATCTTTAGCTCAAGATCTTTCACATTCTCGTGCGTCGTCAGGAGCTATGCAATGTTGCAAGATAGCAACAAGTAGGAGGGGAAATTCTCTGAGGCAAAACGTGTCAGTGGCAGCCCATATCAGAGACAGCGAAACGTTGTTCCAGTAAAAGCTTATTTTGCCCATGTGTTTGTTGTTTAATACTGTCGATAAGAAGTTTTTGTAAACACGGTAACCTGTGTCAGATTTTCTAGACGAACTATAAACCTAGTAGGCCTATGTTTTTATCCTATATGCCTAGAAGAAACAATTTAATTCTTTAAATAGCTTTTATTGTCCTATTTGTTACGTTATACCTATTGTTTCTTAATGATGGTTAGGTTATTAATTAAGGTCATTAAGGTTGCTTGTTATCTGTTTACTATTAGCCAAGGATACTTTAATGCCTAAAATTAAGATTATAGTATATTCTAAGTGTATATATGCTAAGATGGATATGTTTCCAAGAAAATATTCGCTGCTGTTCTGAATGAATATACACGAAAAGAGATATACTCCTCAGAGTATGTGCAGAAAGGTCCCTAAGGTGACATTTTCTCTTCTGATGCGTCCATGAAGGCATCACTTTCTTCTTCTTCTTCTTCTTCTTCTTCTTCTTCTTCTTCTTCTTCTTCTTCTTCTTCTTCTTCTTCTTCTTCGTCTTCTTCTTCTTTAGGATACGTGAAGTTTACTTACTATTTCCTTCTCCCGCTTATTTCGATTCTCTATTTACGAGTTGCTGGTTCAGTTCGTTCGTTCTAGTTTGATGGCTTCTGTGTTTACACATCCAGTTGATCTTAACAGCGCCACAGTGTGTTGACGAGAATGACTTTTTCCATTATTCATCTAAACTGCTTTCAGAGTGTTTTTATCGTATCTAGTCACTGACATATCACAGGTATTGTAAACATAAGGGATGTGTGTCAACTGAAGTCAACACACAGCTGAGTGGACAACATCAGTGGCTCGTAGAACTTCCGAGACTTCGCTGACCTTACGACGGAGTAGATTTACGACTTGCGTAGTGGAAATCTTCGTGGAAAAAAAGTGTTAGCGGCGAAACTGGCGTGTTTCTTGCTCGTAATGTTTAGGTCACTTGCCCACGAGGTCTCCAAACGCTTAATTGAGATGTGCTTGGCTGCTCACGTCCAGGAGTACGGAGGAACGTTTGGCTGGTGTTGTTACCAGTTCGTGAGGAGCGCTGGCCATGGTGACGCCTTCCTGATATAACGAAAGGCCGCAGAAAAGCCAGGAACGCTTTTATTAGGACAACGTTTCGCCCTGTGTAGGGCTTTGCCAAGTCATGATAAAGCTCTTCACGGAAAGAAATATGACTTGATAAAGCTCTGCACAGAGTGAAACAGACTTGATATAGCTCTACACAGTGTAATACGTAACTCGATAAAGCTCTACACAGCTAAACATGGCTTGATAAAGCTCTACACAGCTAAACATGGCTTGATAAAGCTCTACACAGCTAAACATGGCTTGATAAAGCTCTACACAGAGTGAAACATAGCCACAATAAAAGGTTGTTCCTCAGGGTGTGTCTGTTTTCCATTACTGTTGTAGTAATCTGAATCCAAGATCTGGTTTATGATGTTAAGTGAGCTGGGAGCTCAGTGAGCTCAGTGAGCATAGTGGACGAGTCTTAAGCTCACCAGGGAATCCTTGGATACTGTTTTATAAGAGCGTAAGAAAGAGGATCACTGCAGCAGACCTACTGGCCCATACGAGGCAGGTCCAAGTTGCCTATAAATAATTCCAGAAAGAGATTATTCATGACCAAGGACGTGAGAACTTCAAGACTGAGGACTGACTACCTCGAAACTACATCACAAGTGTTTCAATCATCAGCTTCTCGGTTCCCTGAACCATTTATCTTCAAATATCTTTTCTTTACATGAAAGCAAAAGAAATAAGACCCATACATCGTCTTGTTGGGGGGTGGCCCGGTGGCCTGGTGGCTAAAGCTCCCGCTTCACACACGGAGGGCCCGGGTTCGATTCCCGGCGGGTGGAAACATTTCGACACGTTTCCTTACACCTGTTGTCCTGTTCACCTAGCAGCAAATAGGTACCTGGGTGTTAGTCGACTGGTGTGGGTCGCATCCTGGGGGACAAGATTAAGGACCACAATGGAAATAAGTTAGACAGTCCTCGATGACGCACTGACTTTCTTGGGTTATCCTGGGTGGCTAACCCTCCGGGGTTAAAAATCCGAACAAAATCTTATCTTATCACGAGTATGGGGAGAGAAGATCAAATTTCTTGTACTCAGAGATATGTTTTTGTCCTGGTTGATAAACCTTGACATTTAGTTTAGCATTGTAGTTGTCCTTGGCCAGATGTTGCTCTTATGAAACCGGTTCTCTGTGTTTTCTAGTTTGATGTGCTTGAGGCGTCTGCATCTAGAAGGAACTAGAACAGGAGTGGTACATAATTCAGACAAGAATCTTCAACACTACGGTGCTTTTCACCAACTCTAAGTAGTAGTAGTAGTAGTAGTAGTAGTAGTAGTAGTAGTAGTAGTAGCAGTAGTAGTAGCAGTAGTAGTAGTAGTAGTAGCAGTAGTAGTAGTAGTAGTAGCAGTAGTAGTAGTACTAGTAGTAGTAGTACTAGTAGTAGTAGTAGTAGTAGTAGTAGTAGCAGCAGTAGTAGTAGTAGTAGTAGTAGTACTAGTAGTAGTAGCAGTAGTAGTAGTAGTAGTAGTAGTAGTACTAGTAGTAGTAGTAGTAGTAGTAGTAGTAGCAGTAGTAGCAGTAGTAGTAGTAGTAGCAGTAGTAGTAGTAGTAGTAGTAGTAGTAGTAGTAGTAGTAGTAGTAGTAGTAGTAGTAATAATAATAATAATAATAATAATAATAATAATAATAATAATAATAAAAACTACTACTATTACTACTACTACTGCTACTACTACTACTGCTACTACTACTACTGCTACTACTACTACCACCATTCTTTCTAGGGACCTATCTCTCTCTCTCTCTCTCTCTCTCTCTCTCTCTCTCTCTCTCTCTCTCTGCTAACTTAAAACAATCTTGAATTAAAAGTTAATATCATTCTAGCTATGTTTATCAAACATCACTCGTAACACTACTAAAATAATTATAGTTACATTGAGCCAACAGACCTACTGCAGTGCTCCTCCTTCCTTATCTTATTATTGCGCTATATTAACACACAACCCACACATAGGGCAGAGAGAGAAGCTTATAACGAGGAATAACGCGGAATATGATACATAAAACACGTGCAACATTTGGGAATCTTTACTGACACGGAAGTTGTGTCATTCCTGTGTCTATTTCCAGTCCAAGGCAGATGTTTTATCCTGGAGACGGTGAAAGAACTGGGGAGGTACTTTTAAGATTTTCGATCCCTTAGGCTATCAGACTGAACACTTTCTATCAAGGTAAAGGGATTGAACACCACAAAATTGCTCTCCATCGTTTCTTTTTTGTCTCCAGTATAAAATCTCTGTATTCTACTGAAAGAAAAAACGACTGGTAGGCGAAATGGCATCATCAATAAAGATAGCCAAGTGTTGTACATGTATCTTGTTCATCCCAGGACTGACATTATCTCGGGCATCTTGTAATGCAGTCACGACCTTCTTTAACAAGGTGCCTATAAATTATGTATTGATCGTAGATAAAGAGCCATATAAACAACTGCCAGAAGGTCGATGTTATCTTTAAATGGTTCCGGGATCAGTGCTATTTCCCATGACTGGGCATATTAGTATAGGCCAGTAAGCCTCCTGCAATGCTCCTCCTTATGTTCTTCATGTCAGAATTAAAGAATGAAAAACTTGCTAGCTATGATATCTTCTAGCTATTTACTAGGGCCCACACTACACAGGCTATTAATCATATTTGCTGGAAAGCTACAGTCGACCTTAACCTCTCTCTTCTGACCAGTGATTTCGTCTACCGAATCCAGCAGTGAACACTGCAACACAAGGGTATCTTGGTACAGACCATCAACTTCGACCTCTACTAGTGAGAACGGCTGGGTTAGAGAGGGACCTGCCCTCCCAAAGCAACCTACGTCTCACCTCCTGTCACTATATAAAGGCTCCATCCTGTCACTTCAACTTCATATTGTTTCAGACAACGGAACAATGCTCTTCTCCAGACTGAGGGACTGACCACCTCAAAACTTTAAGGGTGATGGACTGATTACATCGTCTTCAAGTATCTTCTGCTTCTATCAACTTTTCTGTACTCGACTGAAGAAGCCTACTGTGTAGGCGAAACGTTTCGAAATAAAGATACCTAACTGTTGCATATGTGTCTTACCTAACGAATCCAGCAGTGTATTGACTCGGTGAATACAGTCGTATGGGACAGCCATAAGTACACATAGTGTACTTATGGCTTGTTTACACATAGTGTAGTCATGACCAACCTGTAATTGACGTCCGTGAAGCAGCAAAACAGTCCAGTCGTCCCCATAGAGACAACACAGATACGGTATATGGAGGACATCCTGGTAGTCGTACCCATGACGTCTGTAAACCAGAAGTTTCTGTAGGTATAAACGATGCGTTCAAGAACTGACGCGTTGGAAATCGTGTTAGGAAATTAACCAAGTACAGTGAGGATAAGTTATATGTCGTGCCATATAGGTAAAACTTGCGATTTTGACTTAAGTAGCAACGCTCTTCTTGCCGAATAAGGCAAACGAAAATTTGTGTATGCAATAATTTCGCAAAAATCATTCTGAACCTAACGTAACGAAAAAATATATATTTCATTGTGTTTGTTTATTATTAAATTATTGTAAACATATCTAAAATATATTTAGTTGGATTAGGCTAAACTAAATTGCGCTTGTTATAATAAGGTCAGGTAAGTTTTCTAAGATTCCTTTGGTACAAAATTATTAATTTTTACATTAACATAAATGAAAAAAAATATATCTTTAAACGCATAAGAGAATTTTTTAAAAAGGACTTAATTTTAAATGAGTTCTTGCTAATTGACCAGTTTTACATATTCGGCACGATATATATATATATATATATATATATATATATATATATATATATATATATATATATATATATATATATATATATATATATATATATATATATATATATAGCAAGTATAACAATGCCAAGAAAATTATTGAAAGGACACTTAGCACATCATTAGTATTAATAATAATGATAATAATAATAACACCAACAATAATAATAATAATAATATTAGTAATAACGACAATAATACAGAGATGGGCGATGTACACGCAGGAAGGTCACTGCTGTGTAGAGATCTTCCGGCGAACTACTGGGAGTTATGTTATCAACATCATGTTAAGGCCAGCACAGCCTTGATGGCAGACCACCACAGCCTTGATGGCAGACCAGCACAGTCTTGATGGCAGACCAGCACAGATGGCAGACCAGCACAGCCTTGATGGCAGACCAGCACAGTCTTGATGGCAGACCAGCACAGATGGCAGACCAGCACAGCCTTGATGGCAGACCAGCACAGCCTTGATGGTAGACCAGCACAGCCTTGATGGCAGATCACAGCAGCCTTGATGGCAGACCAGCACAGCCTTGATGGCAGACCAGCACAGCCTTGATGGCAGACCAGCACAGCCTTGATGGCAGACCAGCACAGCCTTGATGGCAGGCCAGCACAGCCTTGATGGCAGACCAGCACAGCCTTGATGGCACACCAGCACAGCCTTGATGGCAGACCATCACAGCCTTGATGGCAGACCAGCACAGCCTTGATGGCAGACCACCACAACCTTGATGGCAGATCACCACAGCCTTGATGGCAGACCAGCACAGTCTTGATGGCAGACCAGCACAGCTTTGATGGCAGACCAGCACAGCCTTGATGGCAGACCAGCACAGCCTTGATGGCAGACCAGCACAGCCTTGATGGCAGACCAGCACAGCCTTGATGGCAGACCACCACAGCCTTGATGGCAGGCCAGCACAGCCTTGATGGCAGACCAGCACAGCCTTGATGGCAGACCAGCACAGCCTTGATGGCAGACCAGCACAGCCTTGATGGCAGACCAGCACAGCCTTGATGGCAGACCAGCACAGCCTTGATGGCAGACCAGCACAGCCTTGATGGCAGACCAGCACAGCCTTGATGGCAGACCAGCACAGCCTTGATGGCAGACCAGCACAGCCTTGATGGCAGACCAGCACAGCCTTGATGGCAGACCACCACAGCCTTGATGGCAGACCAGCACAGCCTTGATGGCAGACCACCACAGCCTTGATGGCAGACCACCACATCCTTGATGGCAGACCACCACAGCCTTGATGGCAGACCACCACAGCCTTGATGGCAGACCACCACAGCCTTGATGGCAGACCACCACAGCCTTGATGGCAGACCACCACAGCCTTGATGGCAGACCAGCACAGCCTTGATGGCAGACCAGCACAGCCTTGATGGCAGACCACCACAGCCTTGATGGCAGACCACCACAGCCTTGATGGCAGACCAGCACAGCCTTGATGGCAGACCAGCACAGCCTTGATGGCAGACCAGCACAGCCTTGATGGCAGGCCAGCACAGCCTTGATGGCAGACCAGCACAGCCTTGATGGCAGACCAGCACAGCCTTGATGGCAGACCAGCACAGCCTTGATGGCAGACCAGCACAGCCTTGATGGCAGACCAGCACAGCCTTGATGGCAGACCAGCACAGCCTTGATGGCAGACCACCACAGCCTTGATGGCAGACCACCACATCCTTGATGGCAGACCACCACAGCCTTGATGGCAGACCACCACAGCCTTGATGGCAGACCACCACAGCCTTGATGGCAGACCACCACAGCCTTGATGGCAGACCACCACAGCCTTGATGGCAGACCACCACAGCCTTGATGGCAGACCAGCACAGCCTTGATGGCAGACCAGCACAGCCTTGATGGCAGACCAGCAGAGCCTTGATGGCAGACCAGCACAGCCTTGATGGCAGACCAGCACAGCCTTGATGGCAGACCAGCACAGCCTTGATGGCAGACCAGCACAGCCTTGATGGCAGACCAGCACAGCCTTGATGGCAGACCAGCACAGCCTTGATGGCAGACCAGCACAGCCTTGATGGCAGACCAGCACAGCCTTGATGGCAGACCACCACAGCCTTGATGGCAGACCACCACAGCCTTGATGGCAGACCACCACAGCCTTGATGGCAGACCACCACAGCCTTGATGGCAGACCAGCACAGCCTTGATGGCAGACCAGCACAGCCTTGATGGCAGACCAGCACAGCCTTGATGGCAGACCAGCACAGCCTTGATGGCAGACCAGCACAGCCTTGATGGCAGACCAGCACAGCCTTGATGGCAGACCAGCACAGCCTTGATGGCAGACCAGCACAGCCTTGATGGCAGACCAGCACAGCCTTGATGGCAGACCAGCACAGCCTTGATGGCAGACCACCACAGCCTTGATGGCAGACCACCACAGCCTTGATGGCAGACCACCACAGCCTTGATGGCAGACCACCACATCCTTGATGGCAGACCACCACAGCCTTGATGGCAGACCACCACAGCCTTGATGGCAGACCACCACAGCCTTGATGGCAGACCACCACATCCTTGATGGCAGACCACCACAGCCTTGATGGCAGACCACCACAGCCTTGATGGCAGACCAGCACAGCCTTGATGGCAGACCAGCACAGCCTTGATGGCAGACCAGCACAGCCTTGATGGCAGACCAGCACAGCCTTGATGGCAGACCAGCACAGCCTTGATGGCAGACCAGCACAGCCTTGATGGCAGACCACCACAGCCTTGATGGCAGACCAGCACAGCCTTGATGGCAGACCACCACAGCCTTGATGGCAGACCACCACATCCTTGATGGCAGACCACCACAGCCTTGATGGCAGACCACCACAGCCTTGATGGCAGACCACCACAGCCTTGATGGCAGACCACCACATCCTTGATGGCAGACCACCACAGCCTTGATGGCAGACCACCACAGCCTTGATGGCAGACCAGCACAGCCTTGATGGCAGACCAGCACAGCCTTGATGGCAGACCAGCACAGCCTTGATGGCAGAGTTTGACAGTTGATATGTACACTCAGAGGCGGATCTTGTGCAATTCTTAAAGGGGAAGAAAGACCCTTGAGGGATATTGACATAGTCAAGAGTTTTTAAGTATTTCAACCCCGAAGGACGCTTCCATTTTCATACACCGTGTACAGGGCTACCACAGGGCTACCACAGGGATACCACAGGGACACCACAGGGATACCACAGGGATACCACAGGGATACCACAGGGATACCACAGGGATGCCACAGGGATGCCACAGGGATGCCACAGGGATACCACAGGGATGCCACAGGGATACCACAGGGATGCCACAGGGATGCCACAGGGATGCCACAGGGATACCACAGGGATACCACAGGGATACCACAGGGATGCCACAGGGATGCCACAGGGATGCCACAGGGATACCACAGGGATACCACAGGGATACCACAGGGACACCACAGGGATACCACAGGGATACCACAGGGATACCACAGGGACACCACAGGGATACCACAGGGATACCACAGGGACACCACAGGGATACCACAGGGCTACCACAGGGATACCACAGGGACACCACAGGGACACCACAGGGATACCACAGGGATACCACAGGGATGCCACAGGGATGCCACAGGGATACCACAGGGATGCCACAGGGATACCACAGGGATGCCACAGGGATGCCACAGGGATGCCACAGGGATACCACAGGGATACCACAGGGATACCACAGGGATGCCACAGGGATGCCACAGGGATGCCACAGGGATACCACAGGGATACCACAGGGATACCACAGGGATGCCACAGGGATACCACAGGGATACCACAGGGATACCACAGGGATGCCACAGGGATGCCACAGGGATGCCACAGGGATACCACAGGGATACCACAGGGATACCACAGGGATACCACAGGGATACCACAGGGATACCACAGGGATGCCACAGGGATGCCACAGGGATGCCACAGGGATACCACAGGGATACCACAGGGATACCACAGGGATGCCACAGGGATACCACAGGGATACCACAGGGATACCACAGGGATACCACAGGGATACCACAGGGATACCACAGGGATACCACAGGGATACCACTGGCACGTCATGTGTGACGAATGGTCAGACACAACTTGCAGTAAAAAAAAGTTTGTGTGTGTGTACTCACCTAGATGTGTGTGTGTGTGTGTGTGTGTGTGTGTGTGTGTATGTGTGTGTGTGTGTGTGTGTGTGTGTGTGTGTGTGTGTGTGTGTGTGTGTGTGTGTGTGTGTGTGTGTGTGTGTGTGTGTGTGTGTGTGTGTGTGTGTGTGTGTGTGTGTGTGTCTATGTGTATGTGTGTGTGTATCAAGGTGACCCCCATACCACCAGGAGCCTCCTACATAAAAACACGAGGAACTGCTTGTTGCCTGTATCCTAGACTGGTCCCTGTTGCCTTATCTGCTTCCCGTGCCACACCCTGTCTCCTACTTCCTCTTTGAACACACCCGGTATCCTACCCGCCCTTTGTCTCCCTCTCTTACACATCCTGCACCTTCCCCACACCCTGTTTTTCTTGCATCCCGGGTAGTGTAAACGACAGATGACTACAACATACTCGGTTCGTTTCCCTTTCATGGAGAAATATTACCACGTGTTCTTACAACATTGCTGTCCCTGCCCGTCTAGGGTGAAAACAGGTACTTGTGTGTTAGGCAACTGTTGTGGGTGGCATCCAGGGAGGAATATGTAAGGCACTCCAGCATTTGCTGGAGTGTTACACTGTGTAAGACACTCCAGTACTTGCTGGAGTGTTACACTGTGTAAGACACTCCAGTACTTACTGGAGTGTTACACTGTGTAAGACACTCCAGTACTTACTGGAGTGTTACACTGTGTAAGACACTCCAGTACTTGCTGGAGTGTTACACTGTGTAAGACACTCCAGTACTTGCTTCAGTGTTACACTGTGTAAGACACTCCAGTACTTGCTTCAGTGTTACACTGTGTAAGACACTCCAGTACTTGCTGGAGTGTTACACTGTGTAAGACACTCCAGTACTTACTGGAGTGTTACACTGTGTAAGACACTCCAGTACTTGCTGGAGTGTTACACTGTGTAAGACACTCCAGTACTTGCTTCAGTGTTACACTGTGTAAGACACTCCAGTACTTGCTT
>NC_091385.1:2959467-3001967 GCF_038502225.1 Cherax quadricarinatus | reverse complement strand
ACAGACCGGGCCGCGGGGGCGTTGACCCCCGAAACTCTCTCCAGGTAAACTCCAGGTAAACTCCAGATTAGGGTAATATTGTACATTTCCACAACTTAACATGCAGCATTATGTGCGTGCCCAGTGGTTAACGCACTGGCCTGGAGTTTTAAGACACTCGCCATGGGTTCAAACACCAGCCGTTCCCTGGTCTGGTTAGTGTGACTGAGTTCACTGTAGCTGCTAGCCTTACAGCTGCTACCACACACTCTACTGCTACCCACAACCTCACCCTCTACTGCTACCCACAACCACACCTTCTACTGCTACTAACAACCACACCCACTATTGCTACCCACAACCACACCCACTATTGCTACCCACAACCACACCCACTATTGCTACCCACAACCACACCCTCTACTCCTACCCACAACCAAACCCTCTACTGCTACCCACAACCACACCCTCTACTGCTACCCACAACCACACCCTCTACTGCTACCCACAACCACACCCTCTACTGCTACCCACAACCACACCTTCTACTGCTACCCACAACCACAACCTCTACTGCTACCCACAACCACACCCTCTACTGCTACCCACAACCACACCCTCTACTGCTACCCACAACCACACCCTCTACTGCTACCCACAACCACACCCTCTACTGCTACCAACAACCACACCCTCTACTGCTACCCACAACCACATCCTCTACTGCTACCCACAACCACACCCTCTACTCCTACCCACAACCAAACCCTTTATTGCTACCAACAACCACACCCTCTACTGCTACCAACAACCACGCCCTCTACTGCTACCCACAACCACATCCTCTACTGCTACCCACAACCACAACCTCTACTGCTACCCACAACCACACCCTCTACTGCTACCCACAACCACACCCTCTACTCCTACCCACAACCAAACCCTCTACTGCTACCAACAACCACACCCTCTACTGCTACCCACAACCACACCCTCTACTGCTACCCACAACCACACCCTCTACTCCTACCTACAACCACACCCTCTACTGCTACCCACAACCACACCCTCTACTGCTACCCACAACCACACCCTCTACTGCTACCCACAACCACACCCTCTACTCCTACCTACAACCACACCCTCTACTGCTACCCACAACCACACCCTCTACTGCTACCCACAACCAAACCCTACCACCGTCATCATCACCCCCGAAACCCTCTCCAGGTAAACTCCAGGTAAACCCGTAGCTCGGCTGGTAGCGCACTCAGCTCACACACTGAGGTCAGTGGTTTGATCCCCGGTACGGGTGGAAACATTGGGACATATCCTTAAGATACCTGCTCCCCATGTTCACCTAGCAGTAAGTAGGTACCTGGGTGTTAGTCGACTGGTATGGGTCGCATCCTGGGGACAAAATTAACCTAATTTTTTGTCCGAAATGCTCTGCATAACAAGGGGCTTTCTATATATTATGTCATTGGTGTGAGCTATGGTATGTATAAGTTGCATCATGTACTTGTAGAAATAAAGATTATTATTATTATTATTATTATTACCACAGCCACACTCTACCACCATCACCCTTACTCAGTAAAGCCTTCACTTGGGCGAAACGTTGCCATAATGGCCTTCATGTTTCCTGATACAGTTTAATGGTGACAAAAAAATACTGAATGTTTCAACACTTCCTTCTGACAGCCTTGTCCAGTCCACTTATTTCTGATAAATTGTATTTCACAATTTTAAGATATTTCCTTCAGTGTGCTGATGACTTCCTGGTCTCTGGTTATTGGGACAAGATCAGCATCGTTCTTCGGAGCATTAGAACCCATGGCGGGACGCAAGGGCAAGTCCCCTTACTGGTTTACAGAGACACGTAGGCACATATTAGGATATATTAGAAAACGTCCCGGTCCTGGGATTTTAATCAAGGTCCCAGGACCCTTCTAAACGTCCCCCCCCCCAAAAAAAATGGAAATTATCAAAGTTTTTCACGTCATATTTCTTATTTCTCATAAATTATCATTTAATTATTACAATTTTGCTCAATTTTCATATGAGTGCAATTTACAGAGGAAATTTGATTAAAAATTATGAAAAATCTGTGTTTTTACGTAATATAACATAAGAAACTTCTCCCCCCCCGTGTATATACACTGAGATACATGTCTTGGTGTGTATATACCCTGAGATACATGTCTTGGTGTGTATATACCCTGAGATACATGTCTTGGTGTGTATATACCCTGAGATACATGTCTTGGTGTGCATATACCCTGAGATACATGTCTTGGTGTGTATATACCCTGAGATACATGTCTTGGTGTGTATATACCCTGAGATACATGTCTTGGTGTGTATATACCCTGAGATACATGTCTTGGTGTGTATATACCCTGAGATACATGTCTTGGTGTGTATATACCCTGAGATACATGTCTTGGTGTGTATATACCCTGAGATACATGTCTTGGTGTGTATATACCCTGAGATACATGTCTTGGTGTGTATATACCCTGAGATACATGTCTTGGTGTGTATATACCCTGAGATACATGTCTTGGTTTGTATATACACTGAGAGACATGTCTAGGCGTGTATATACACAGAGATACATACACTTTTCCATATATATGCACTACTGTAACCCAGTGACTCACACACCTAACTGCCTCGTAATTCTACCTCTGGAAAAAATGTGGTTGCAAGCACTGGTACACCTTCGCTTTTTTTTCCTTGCGCAATATATTCCCGTGTCTTGATGCCAGCTTCCTTGTAGTTATGTCCTGTCGTCAGGCTTCGAATCTTGTTGTCATATCAACAACATTCGTCTCACACCCAAAGGGACCTGTTTTTAATTCCAGGTTGAGTGAGACGGGTGAGCAAGTCTCCTTACACCTGTGGCATATGTTTATGTTAGAGAAAATAGGCACCTGGGTGTTGACCTTCGTGGATAGCATTGGTTGGTTAATGGAGTTTAAGCCTGTCTTCGTCTTGTTGGGGTTTATAGGGTTATTGACAGCGTATACCGTATCGAGCCTGTTGACTATGTCCCTATATAAGGTTCATTAAGGCTGTACGTCACCTGTTCACCTCTCAATAAACCTTTAATTCCTTAGAAAGGAGGTTCAAGGGAGCTCTCAGCGCATACACAATAAAAGATATACACCTCTCGGTGTATATATCCTGGCGAGTCGGGTTCTGGGCCGGGCGAGATGTATAAGCAAGTTTTCTTACACTGCTCCTGATAACCTAACAGCAAACAGGTATCTGGCATTAGTTGACTTACTGGTCGAGAGAAGAGCAATTTTCCCAGTTGTCTTAGCAAAGAAAATACCATAATTGTGGATTGCTTAATCTGCCAGGTAAATTTCAGTTGACTTGACTCATCATGTGACTAGTTGATGATCGAAGCCGGACCGAAACGTCTTCAGAAGTTTCTTTCCCTTATGTATTGTTTATGTATTATTCAGTGGTTAATTAATATTCATTTTTATATAAAAAAAATAATATTGATAATGAGTTTATTTGGTAGATAACTGTAATGACACGATTGTAAACAAGCCATACCACGGATGGGGTTTGAACCCCAGTGGCCCAGTGGCTAACGCGACGGTCTGGAGTTTTGAGAATCTGACCGCGGGTTCAAACCCCACCTGTGGTATGGTTTGGTAGATAAGAAGACTACTGGAGTGCCTAGGTCATTCAATGTTGTGTCAAGGAGGTGAGTGGCAGATATTGCTAGTTCCTGATGCTGTGCTCAGGTCCATAAAAGATACCATCTTAGAGGTTGTGTCGCCTGGCTGATCAACACCAGCATTGGTATACCTGGAGTATGCCTGGAGAGGATTTAGGGGTCAACGCCCCCGCGGACCGGTCTGAGACCAAGCCTCGTGGTGTTAAAGATTAAGAAATATGTGCATCAGTTAGGTATCTTTAATGTTGAAAAATGCAAGTGTTATTCGGGTTAGCTAATGCAGGCTAGCTAATGCAGGCTAGCTAATGCAGGCTAGCTAATGCAGGCTAGCTAATGTAGGTTAGCTAATGCAGGCTAGCTAATGTAGGTTAGCTAATGCAGGCTAGCTAATGTAGGTTAGCTAATGCAGGCTAGCTAATGCAGGCTAGCTAATGCAGGCTAGCTAATGCAGGCTAGCTAATGCAGGCTAGCTAATGCAGGCTAGCTAATGTAGGTTAGACACTGAAAGCACAGCTGCTGGCCTTTTCTCCAAGGTTGATGGACTGATTACATCAGGGAGGGGGTAAAGGAGGTTTTGTGTGCGAGGGGCTTGGACTTCCAGCAGGCATGCGTGAGCGTGTTTGATAGGAGTGAATGGAGACAAATGGTTTTTAATACTTGACGTGCTGTTGGAGTGTGAGCAAAGTAACATTTATGAAGGGGTTCAGAGAAACCGGCAGGCCGGACTTGAGTCCTGGAGATGGGAAGTACAGTGCCTGCACTCTGAAGGAGGGGTGTTAATGTTGCAGTTTAAAAACTGTAGTGTAAAGCACCCTTCTGGCAAGACAGTGATGGAGTGAATGATGGTGAAAGTTTTTCTTTTTCGGGCCACCCTGCCTTGGTGGGAATCGGCCAGTGTGTTAATAATAAAAATAATAAAATACTACTCCTTTCTCTGTATTCGACTGAAGACGCCTGGCTAGAATCCACATGGCTACTCTCAACAAGGATGTACCGTGAATGAAATACCAAGCTTTAGTATCATGTGCTAACATATTTGTAAGAAGAGGTGAAGGCTTGATTCACCGTCCACTAACAGCGCGATTCGAGTAATTGCAGCCTGGATGAGCAGGCTGAGGCGTTCTCCTCGTGTTTATAATCCACAAACAGCACAAGGCTACATGCAGACGAAACACAATCCACTCTGCATGTGCAGTGCAAAAGGTCTTTCAACACGTCCACTGACTGCAGTGCACCCATTTCTAGCTTCTGACAGGGAGGCCATGTCAAGGCTTCTTATGTTCGTCAAGGACCAGAAACGTTACTTGGCACTCATAAGGATCACATAATAACGAAACACCTGGGGAGTGTACCGCAACACCCCAGGCCAGGTATAAAGGGTGGCCATTGTCCTTCTGGGAGAAAACCGGTAGCAAATACCAGCCTAGAGGCAACATTGTGCGCCACAATCTTGAAGTGTCAGTAAGCTGCCTCCGGGAAGGACACAAAGGTGGAAATATAAACACATATGCAGATCTGTTTGTGACTTGAAAAAGGCCACTGTGTGGGCGAAACGTTGTCAATAAAGAATCACACTATACTGCATATGTGTTTATATTTCCATTGTGTCGGTATTTATACCATTTTTTTCCAAGAACACAAAGGTACTGAGAAATCACTGGCCGGTATAGCTATGTGTCCTTAAGTTGCAGCTCTGATGTCTGGCAAGAGACTGGTGGTCATTCGTAGTTTCTTGATCTACGACGACAGAAAACAATCCAATAGCCATGTGGACAGGATCTTCCAAGGATATAGAAATAGGTTTGGAAATAGGATAGTCGATGTGTGGAACAGTCTGCCTAGTAGGGTCATTTGGGTTTAAGAAAGACCTGCCTAGTATGGGCCAGTAAGCCTGCTGAGGTGTTCCTACTTTCTTATGTTATTATTTATTTGAAGATTATGAGACATATGCAACATTTGGGTATCTTTATTGAAGATAAGAATGGAAGAACACTGCAGAAGGCCTACTGGCCCATACAAGGTAGGTCCTTATCAAAAACAGCAACTACCCAAAGCTACCCAAGAATTTACTCACGTAAACGTTTCGCTTACACAGTAGACTTCTTCAGTCGGATACACATGCGTCTTACATAAGAAAGGAGGAACACTGAAGCAGGCCTGTTGGCCAATACTAGGCAGGTCCTTCACACTCCATCCCACTAACAGAATATCTGTCCAACCAAATTTTCAATGCTATCCAAGCAATAAACTTCAATAATTCTTCAATTGTCGCTGTTTTATACCATTATCAACAGACTCCTACGTCTCTGTTGTTCACGTACACGAGAGTCTTAGTATCAGCGAAAACACGAGCCATACCTTAAGATATTAAAACCGTAGTATGCAACACCCACCACACTATCCATCACTACTGTGAAACAAGGCTTAAAAATACTGCCTCGAGGGACCGTTCTTCTTTAAGGGGAACTCCCGTGTGTAGCAGGAGTCAACCCTCACCTTGGATAAGCGATACCCCTCCCCTCCCAGAAAAACAACCCGTGAAACCGGTTTCAGAGTCCAAATTCCTGAAGTCGGCGGAAAATGCCAAGCCTCCACATAATATCAAAGGATTTTCTCCAAGCCTGACCAAGCCTCACCACGGGGTCTGCTGTCTACAGGAAGCCTCACCACGGGGTCTGCTGTCTACAGGAAGCCTCACCACGGGGTCTGCTGTCTACAGGAAGCCTCACCACGGGGTCTGCTGTCTACAGGAAGCCTCACCACGGGGTCTGCTGTCTACAGGAAGTCAAAAGAGAGAATCTAGAGTCACAAGAGAGAATCTAGAGTCACATGAGAGAATCTAGAGTCACAAGGGAGAATCTAGAGACACAAGAATCTAGAGTCACAAGAATCTAGAGTCACAAGAATCTGAGTCACAAGAATCTAGAGTCACAAGAATCTAGAGTCACAAGAATCTAGAGTCACAAGAATCTAGAGTCACAAGAATCTAGAGTCACAAGAATCTAGAGTCACAAGAATCTAGAGTCACAAGAATCTAGAGTCACAAGAATCTAGAGTCACAAGAATCTAGAGTCACAAGAATCTAGAGTCACAAGAATCTAGAGTCACAAGAATCTAGAGTCACAAAAATCTAGAATCACAAGAATCTAGAATCACAAGAATCTAGAGTCACAAGAATCTAGAGTCACAAGAATCTAGAGTCACAAGAATCTAGAGTCACAAGAATCTAGAGTCACAAGAATCTAGAGTCACAAGAATCTAGAGTCACAAGAATCTAGAGTCACAAGAATCTAGAGTCACAAGAATCTAGAGTCACAAGAATCTAGTGTCACAAGAATCTAGAGTCACAAGAATCTAGAGTCACAAGAATCTAGAGTCACAAGAATCTAGAGTCACAAGAATCTAGAGTCACAAGAATCTAGAGTCACAAGAATCTAGAGTCACAAGAATCTAGAGTCACAAGAATCTAGAGTCACAAGAATCTAGAGTCACAAGAATCTAGAATCACAAGAATCTAGAGTCACAAGAATCTAGAATCACAAGAATCTAGAGTCACAAGAATCTAGAGTCACAAGAATCTAGAGTCACAAGAATCTAGAATCACAAGAATCTAGAGTCACAAGAATCTAGAGTCACAAGAATCTAGAGTCACAAGAATCTAGAATCACAAGAATCTAGAGTCACAAGAATCTAGAGTCACAAGAATCTAGAATCACAAGAATCTAGAGTCACAAGAATCTAGAGTCACAAGAATCTAGAGTCACAAGAATCTAGAGTCACAAGAATCTAGAATCACAGGTTTTGTGATCATAACTTGCCTTGTCAATATTCTGTGATTTAAATTTTGGTTTACGTTTTAATTTAGAATTTGTAGGTGAATATTGAAGTTGATGTCAGTGTGTCCCCTGGACCCTGAAGTCTGGTAACTTGTCCCACCAGGACACGAGGGACTGATCACCTCAAACACTTCTTCATCTTCCACTGTTCTCTGCATTGGACTGAAGGAGCCACTGGCTGGCGAAACGTTACCAGAATAAAGATACCCAAACATTGATGAAGATTTAGACACATGTACAACATCTGGGTATCTTTATTGTAGACGTTTCGCCATCCAGTGACTCAATCAATACAAATTCAAAGACAGTAGCACTATATACATAGCAAAACAATGCACAAATCTCTTGTTTATCACCTATGTTCAACTCGTTCTTAAATGATTATTGTGTTCACACTGACAACATTAGCTGGTATTTTAATCCATTCTGTCTTTAGTTTCCAAAAATCCTGGTATACATTTATGTTGCATCTTCTGCCTCACAGTTTTATTCCATTGTTTTGGACTAATTCAGCACTTCAAATAGCTGACATTAGTGACGTACTACTATATAGAAAGCCGCTTGTTATGCTGAGCATATCCTGCAAATTAGATCAATTTTACCCTGGGATGCGACCCACACCAGTCGACTAACACCCAGGTACCCATTTTACTGATGGGTGAGCAGGGACAATCGGTGTAAGGAAACACGCCCAATGTTTCTACCCTCGCCGGGAATCGAACCCGGACCATCCTCATCGAAAGTAAAAGGACACAAGTGCAACTAATGTGACATTTATTGTGGCAACGTTTCGCTCTCCAGGAGCTTTATCAAGCCATTACAAACAATACATTACATGGACACAGAGGGTATATAAAGGCTCAGAGTGAGGTGAATACTAGTGAGGTACCATTTCGATGTTCACTAGTAGTAGTAGTAGTAGTGGTAGTGACAAAAGTAATACAATATGGTAGAGCAATTAATTCGTACATGAGTAAAAGGATATAAAAGCTATTACTTGGGTAACATAAAAATAGGTTGGACAAATATAAACTGGAATGAGGCAGCTTGTTTCAGTGTTCACTCTCTGTGCTTTGTGTAGTATAACAGGAGAGACTATGTGATGGCAGGGTTTACTGTTTTCAGGAGGATTCTTGCTAAGACTTCGGAGATGGTGAAGCTGCCGTTGTTTTGTTTAATTGTATTCGAAACAGCGATCAGTGCTGATTCGAGGCACTTGCGTCTGCGGAAATTAGTTTCTTTGATCACTAATTGGGCGTCTCTGAATTTCATGAGATGATTGGTGGAATTTCGGTGTTGTACACAGGCGTTGTTCAGGTTATCATTCCTACATGCGTAAATGTGTTCACTGAGGCGGGTGTCGAGGTTTCTGGCTGTTTCACCTACGTAAATCTTGTCACAGCCTCCACAGGGTATAGTGTAAACTCCTGCATTGACTGGTTCGTGGTGCTTGGATTTTGTCTTGGTTATATCCTTTATGGAAGTGCTAGAAGCGATGGCGACTCTGGTGTTAGCTTGTGAAAGTGCTTTTGAGACGTTCAGTGCAACCTGACTGTTGGGAAGAATTATAACTTTGCTGGGAGTGGTGTTGATGCGTGGAGAATTTATGATCTGAAGAGCTCTTTTCTTGCAGTCTTTGATGAAAAAAGAAGGAAAATGTAACTCTGTGAATGTTTGGTGAATGTATGTACACTCCTCGTCAAGAAACTCAGGACTACAAATTCGGTATGCTCTTAGGAAAAACCCGATGATGATGCCTCTTTTGGTCTTGGTATCTTGACTGGAATAGAAGTGTGTGAGATCATTTTTATTGGTGGGTTTCCGATAAACTTGAAATCTTAGGTTGTTGTCTACTTTGTGAATGAGGACGTCGAGGAAAGGTAGCTTGTCATTGGACTCTTCTTCTAGTGTAAACTGGATCGCCGGTTCAACTGCGTTGAGCCTTGCCTGAAGATCCCGTACATCAAAACGTTTTGGAGTTATTATTCTTCCCAACAGTCAAGTTGCACTGAACGTCTCAAAAGCACTTTCACAAGCTAACACCAGAGTCGCCATCGCTTCTAGCACTTCCATAAAGGATATAACCAAGACAGTGTTCCTACATTCTTATGTTCTTATGTTCTTATGTTCTTAAAATCCAAGCACCACGAACCAGTCAATGCAGGAGTTTACACTATACCATGTGGAGGCTGTGACAAGATTTACGTAGGTGAAACAGCCAGAAACCTCGACACCCGCCTCAGTGAACACATTTACGCATGTAGGAATGATAACCTGAACAACGCCTGTGTACAACACCGAAATTCCACCAATCATCTCATGAAATTCAGAGACGCCCAATTAGTGATCAAAGAAACTAATTTCCGCAGACGCAAGTGCCTCGAATCAGCACTGATCGCTGTTTCGAATGCAATTAAACAAAACAACGGCAGCTTCACCATCTCCAAAGTCTTAGCAAGAATCCTCCTGAAAACAGTAAACCCTGCCATCACATAGTCTCTCCTGTTATACTACACAAAGCACAGAGAGTGAACACTGAAACAAGCTGCCTCATTCCAGTTTATATTTGTCCAACCTATTTTTATGTTACCCAAGTAATAGCTTTTATATCCTTTTACTCATGTACGAATTAATTGCTCTACCATATTGTATTACTTTTGTCACTACCACTACTACTACTACTAGTGAACATCGAAATGGTACCTCACTAGTATTCACCTCACTCTGAGCCTTTATATACCCTCTGTGTCCATGTAATGTATTGTTTGTAATGGCTTGATAAAGCTCCTGGAGAGCGAAACGTTGCCACAATAAATGTCACATTAGTTGCACTTGTGTCCTTTTACTTTACATATTGTCGGTAATTCTACCAACTTTATTACATCCTCATCGAGTAAAGCGAGAGCTTTTGCCACCAGGCCACGAGCCACGGGCCTCCGTGTTTGTGTTAAAGTTCTATAATATCTTGAAGCTTCAAAGGAGATCTCGTAGTCTCTGTTACCTAAGAGAAATAATAATATAAGTCTTCCTTCAAAACGTTTGTTCCTGAGTGATGTTGAAGCTTGAGATACTTGTGCAACATTTTGGAATCTTTCTTGAGGAAACATTTTGTCACACAGTGGCTTCATCAGTCCAATACAAAGAAGAACGGTGGAAATAGAGGAGGAGGAGTTTGAGACAATCAGTCCCTCAGTTTGGAATCGATGTTGTCAGTCCATCATATGGCCAGAGAAGTGACTTATATACTGCAGTCAGGTGAGTGGAAGCAGGAGGAGGCGGAGTCACAATGGTACCATCCACTAGTGTAAGTAGGTCTTCGTCCAACGGTTGGACAGATATTGAAGAATTTCTTGTATCAGGATCCCATGATGTTGCAGTGTCTGACAGATGTGGAAAATGGTTCAGAAAAACCAACAGTTGAAGACTGGACTGATGAAACCAGTGTGGTTTCACAAGCCGCTTTTCTAAACCGTTTTCCACACTGTGATAACGAGCCTTGAACCTCTTCCGTTGACTCTCTCATGTCTTGGACACAACTACATAAACTGCTGATTTGTCTGGCTATGACACTGTCTTGAAGTCTATGTAAACTGCTAACTCTTAAGACAGTTACAAAAACTGTCGAAAACATACAGGATAATCCTGTCTGAGCTACACACCGCATTTAAGTCAAACGTCCCTTGACATTATGTGTGTAAATATAATGTTACGAAACAGAGGTAATAAGTACCTGATGTCCTCCAGTGACGATAATTGATTGTACAATACGAAAAAAGTTTCCTTAGTCACTCTGGGGAGATGAAGATCTGTAGGTGGAAACATAGGATGGTGCTCAGCTGTTGGTGCAAGGAGGGGTGGTAGTGGTGGTAGGAGTTGTGGTGGTGATGGTGGTAATGGTTGTGGCAAGGTCACCAAGTCCTGTTTTAAATTTTAAAGGAAACCTACCCTGAGGCACACACACACACACACATACATACATACATACATACATACATACATACATACATACATACAACCCAGGAAGAAGTGAATAAGCTGCTGAGTGAGCTAGATACATCAAAGGCGATGGGGCCGGATAACATCTCTCCATGAGTCCTGAGAGAGGGAGCAGAGGCGCTATGTGTACCACTAACAACAATCTTCAACACATTTGTCTTCCATACCTGAGGTATGGAAGACAACAAATGTAGTCCCTATTTTTAAAAAAGGAGGCAGACATGAAGCACTAAACTACAGACCAGTGTCACTGACATGTATAGTATGTTAAGTCATGGAGAAGATCACCAGACGAGTGGTGGAACACCTAGAAAGGAATGATCTTATCAAGCCAGTACGGTTTCAGGGACGGGAAATCCTGTGCCACAAACCTACTGGAGTTCTATGACAGGGTGACAGTAGTAAGACAAGAGAGAGAGGGGTGGGTAGATTGCATTTTCTTGGACTGTAAGAAGGCGTTTGACACAGTTCCACACAAGAGATTAGTGCAAAAGCTGGAGGACCAGGCAGGGATAACAGGGAAGGCACTACAATGGATCAGGGAATACCTGTCAGGAAGACAGCAGCGAGTCATGGCGTGTGACGAGGTGTCAGAGTGGGCGCCTGTAACAAGCGGGGTTCCACAAGGGTCAGTCCTAGGACCGGTGCTGTTTCTGGTATTTGTGAATGACATGACGGAAGGAATAGACTCAGAAGTGCCCCTGTTTGCAGATGATGTGAAGTTGATGAGAAGAATTCACTCGGACGAAGACCAGGCAGAACTACAAAGGGATCTGGACAGACTGCAGGCCTGCTCCAGCAACTGGCTCCTGGAATTCAGCCCCACCAAGTGCAAAGTCATGAAGATTGGGGAAGGGCAACGAAAACCGCAGACGGAGTACAGTCTAGGGGGCCAGAGATTACAAACATCACTCAAGGAAAAATATCTTGGGATGAGTATAACACCGAGCACATCTCCTGAGGCGCACATCAACCAAATAACGGCTCCAGCATATGGGCGCCTAGCAAACCTCAGAACAGCATTCCGACATCTTAATAAGGAATCGTTCAGGACCCTGTACACTGTGTACGTTAGGCCCATATTGGAGTATGCAGCACC
Source organism: Cherax quadricarinatus (assembly GCF_038502225.1). Lineage (NCBI taxonomy): Eukaryota > Metazoa > Arthropoda > Malacostraca > Decapoda > Parastacidae > Cherax > Cherax quadricarinatus. The sequence goes on along the minus strand of NC_091385.1, from coordinate 2,989,354 downwards.
AGTTTGGAACCCACACCTAGCCAAGCACGTAAGAAAGCTAGAGAAAGTGCAAAGGTTTGCAACTAGACTGGTCCCGGAGCTAAGAGGAATGTCCTACGAGGAGAGGTTAAGAGAAATCGACCTGACGACACTGGAGGACAAGAGAGATACGAGGGATATGATAACTACATACAAAATACTGAGAGGAATCGACAAGGTGGACAGAGACAGGATGTTCCAGAGATGGGACACAGAAACAAGGGGTCACAGTTGGAAGTTGAAGACTCAGATGAATCACAGGGATGTTAGGAAGTATTTCTTTAGTCACAGGGTTGTCGGGAAGTGGATCAGTCTCGGAAGTGATGTAGTGGATGCGGGATCCATACATAGCTTTAAGAAGAGGTATGATAAAGGTCATGGAGCGGGAAGAGTGACCTAGTAGCGGCTAGCGAAGAGGCGTGGCCAGGAGCTGTGACTCGACCTCTGCAACCACAACTAGGTGAGTACACACGAGAAAAAGCCAACTGAAGGGCTCTTAAGAAAATTAAAACTGAGTGATTTGAAGACATCCACTAGAGAAGACATGATATTGTCTGGAGGAGACATGATATTGTCTGGAGGAGACATGATATTGTCTGGAGGAGACATGATATCCTCCGAAGATGACGTGATATTAAACCATACCACGGATGGGGATAGAACCCGCGGTCAGAGAGTCTCAAAACTCCAGACCGTCGCGTTAGCCACTGGACCAGCTAGCCACAGTAAGATTCATCCAACTAGGTATATTTCCACACCATAAGTAGCATAGGCACCACTGTGACCACAATTGCAAGTTTTTACAGACGAATCTCCAGCTAGCGTGGCCCTGACGAACTCTAGCTCAAGTCCCCTCAAAGCCGACAACAGTGGTCACAGTGGTGCCTATGCTAACCTTCCTATGGTGTAGAAATATACCTAGTTGGATGAATCTTATTGTGGCCAGCTGGTCCAGTGGCTAACGCGACGGTCTGGAGTTTTGAGACTCTCTGATCGCGGGTTCTAACCCCACCCGTGGTATGGTTTGTTTGCAATCGTGTCATTACGATTTCGCGAGTCATGTAAAACACGATATTCTCTAGAGAAGACATGATATTTTCTGGATTAGACATGATATCCTTTAAAGACGAGGTGTAGAGGGGGGGAGAGCAGGTATGTGTGCGTGTGTGCACGACCCAGCAATTAGAAATCTCCGGTGTTAATGATCTTTCAACAGAACCCTGGACAAAGCTGAAGAAACACAATGCAAACAGTCTCTTTATCCTAGGGTGTGAAGGCCGCTTCCTGTTGTCTCAATATTGTCCCACACACACAACACTGTGTTGCTGGCCTCAACACCTCGCTGAACAATAGCGTGTGTTGGCTTCCTTGCTGTCACGGAGGCTGGGTATTGACTCTTCCCAGCACCCTCATTGTATTGTCTCTCTTCGTTCCCGCTCCACAAACATCCCACTCTCTGTAAATCAATGGTATGCGGTACCGACAAGAAGAATTAGACACATGTGCAACATCTGGGTATCGTGGTAATTGATTTTGAAAACCGACAGGTTGAAGATTGAGACACTTAGTTTGAGGTAATCAGTCCCTCAGCCTGAAATCGATGTCTTCACTCCATCACTCTTGTACAAGAGTGATGGACTGAACACCGATTCCAGGCTGAGGGACTGGAATCGACTCCAGGTTGAGGGACTAATTACCTCAAACTCCTCTTCTCCTTACACCTTTCTGCTTTGTATTGGACTGATGACGTCACTGTGTGGCGAAACGTTTCTTGTAAAGATCTTATATATAAAATTCTTCAACCTCATCTCTGGCAAGAATTTCTTTTTACGATGTTTCGGTCTCTTGTGAGTTAGTATCATGTTGTTTGATAAGATAAGATAAGATTTCGTTCGGATTTTTAACCCCGGAGGGTTAGCCACCCAGGATAACCCAAGAAAGTCAGTGCGTCATCGAGGACTGTCTAACTTATTTCCATTGGGGTCCTTAATCTTGTCCCCCAGGATGCGACTCACACCAGTCGACTACACCCAGGTACCTATTTGCTGCTAGGTGAACAGGACAACAGGTGTAAGGAAACGTGTCGAAATGTTTCCACTCGCCGGGAATCGAACCCGGGCCCTCAGTGTGTGAAGCGGGAGCTTTAGACACCAGGCTATCTTTCGGCTGGGACCGAAATGTAATCTAATTTTTAGTCTCTCACGTTCGGGTTATTTGTGAGCTCTTAGTCCCACCATCACTGCTCTTACCAAAAGGAAAAAGAGAGTTATTTTTAAGAACGTATACCTGGAGGGCGTTCTGGGGGTCAACGCCCCCCGCGGCCTGGTCCATGACCAGGCCTCGCGGTGGATCAGGACCTTATCAACCAGGTTGTCACAACTGGTTGCACGCAAACCAACATACGAACCACAGACCGGCTGGTCAGGTACTGACTTTAGGTGCCTGTCCAGCCCCCTCTTGAAGAGAGTCAGAGGTCTACTGGTAATCCCCCGTATGTACGCTGGGAAGCAGTTGAACAGTCTTGGGCCCCTGACACTGTGATCACTACCAACACAGGGGCGTTCCAGCGTCCCCCAGGGAGACAATCATGCATAAACATCAATGTGTGTCCAGGGGACGAGTCACCAGAGTAAATAATATAATTACAACACAAAACCAGAGGAGTAAAAGACTGTTAGCTGACCTTCAAGTGGAAACTCAGTCTCTGAACTTGAAGCAGCAGCCACCACCACCTGTCAACACAGAATTACACAGCACGGAACACTAAATCCGTGAAGAGGTCATTGAAGCAAGGAGAGTGAAGAAGGCTCGAGCCTCCGTCTGTTATTAACTTACCCAATCTTTGATCAATTAGGCTTTTCTGACAACTTACTGTAACGTTGACGGCCAAGCTACTAAATAATAATAATCTGATATTTTGTCCTATATATATATATATATATATATATATATATATATATATATATATATATATATATATATATATATATATATATATATATATATATATATATATATATATATATATATATATATATATATATATATGTTTGTCATGGGCGGTGGTGTTGCAAGGAGTCCTGGGGCCTTGACATTTATTCACATGGCAATTAAAGGAAATAAGATAGGAGGGAGAGAGGAGAGGAAGAGACAGGGAGAGGAAGAGGGAAAGGAACAGGAGGCTAGCTGGTTGGTTAATAGGGTTTAAATCCTATCTACTGTACAAGGGTCGTTAAAGGCTGCTCGTAACCTCTTCCCCACCAGACAAAAATACTTTAATACCCAGAACAGTGATTGGAATAATTCTCAGCGTATATAAGCTGAGAGAGATACACCTCTCAGTGTATATACGCTGAGAATAGGAAGAGACGTAAACGATAATAAAAAGCTGAGGGTGGAATATAGATGTCAGTCTTATTCTGTATAAATTTCTGGTTCCTTTTGCCAGCAACCTAGGAAAGCCCAGTTAAGCCAGCAATCCAGGAAAGCCCAGTTAAGCCAGCAACCCAGGAAAGCTCAGTTAAGCCAGCAACCCAGGAAAGCTCAGTTAAGCCAGCAACCCAGGAAAGCCCAGTTAAGCCAGCAACCCAGGAAAGCCCAGTTAAGCCAGCAACCCAGGAAAGCCCAGTTAAGCCAGCAACCCATCAAAAAACGCAATATAATTTCCATCGGGGTGGTGGAAAACGCTACAGGCAGTTCGTGTGATGGAGATGACCGGAGATGAATGCTGGGATGCTGCGGTGAGGAACTCATCTGATATGCTGGGTAACATGACAGTATCAAGATGCTGACATGATTTACCTGCTTGGTGGTGTGGGAGGTGATTGAAAGTTGAGTGTAGTGTGTTGTCCAGTGGATGGAAGTGTGCTATCCAGTGGATGGTAGGATGTGTGAGATGGATGTATGCTATCCAGTGGGTGTGGAAGGATGTGTGAGGTGGATGTATGCTATCCATTGGGTGTGGAAGGATGTGTCAGGTACTTGTATACTGTCCAGTGGGTGTGGAAGGATGTGACAGGTGCTTGTGAGCTGTCCAGTGGGTGTGGAAGGATGTCAGGTGCTTGTGTGCTGTCCAGTGGGTGTGGAAGGATGTGACAGGTGCTTGTGTGCTGTCCAGTGGGTGTGGAAGGATGTCAGGTGCTTGTATGCTGTCCAGTGGGTGTGGAAGGATGTGACAGGTGCTTGTGTGCTGTCCAGTGGGTGTGGAAGGATGTGTCAGGTACTTGTGTGCTGTCCAGTGGGTGTGGAAGGATGTGACAGGTACTTGTGAGCTGTCCAGTGGGTGTGGAAGGATGTCAGGTGCTTGTGTGCTGTCCAGTGGGTGTGGAAGGATGTCAGGTGCTTGTATGCTGTCCAGTGGGTGTGGAAGGATGTGACAGGTGCTTGTGTGCTGTCCAGTGGGTGTGGAAGGATGTGACAGGTGCTTGTGAGCTGTCCAGTGGGTGTGGAAGGATGTCAGGTGCTTGTGTGCTGTCCAGTGGGTGTGGAAGGATGTGCCAGGTGCTTGTGTACTGTCCAGTGGGTGTGCAAGGATGTGCCAGGTGCTTGTGTGCTGTCCAGTGGGTGTGGAAGGATGTGCCAGGTACTTGTGTGCTGTCCAGTGGGTGTGGAAGGATGTGTCAGGTGCTTGTGTGCTGTCCAGTGGGTGTGGAAGGATGTGCCAGGTGCTTGTGTGCTGTCCAGTGGGTGTGGAAGGATGTGTCAGGTGCTTGTGTGCTGTCCAGTGGGTGTGGAAGGATGTGCCAGGTGCTTGTGTGCTGTCCAGTGGGTGTGGAAGGATGTGTCAGGTGCTTGTGTGCTGTCCAGTGGGTGTGGAAGGATGTGTCAGGTGCTTGTGTGCTGTCCAGTGGGTGTGGAAGGATGTGACAGGTGTTTGTGTGCTGTCCAGTGGGTGTGGAAGGATGTGCCAGGTGCTTGTGTGCTGTCCAGTGGGTGTGGAAGGATGTGTCAGGTGCTTGTGTGCTGTCCAGTGGGTGTGGAAGGATGTGCCAGGTGCTTGTGTGCTGTCCAGTGGGTGTGGAAGGATGTGTCAGGTGCTTGTGTGCTGTCCAGTGGGTGTGGAAGGATGTGTCAGGTGCTTGTGTGCTGTCCAGTGGGTGTGGAAGGATGTGACAGGTGTTTGTGTGCTGTCCAGTGGGTGTGGAAGGATGTGCCAGGTGCTTGTGTGCTGTCCAGTGGGTGTGGAAGGATGTGTCATGTGCTTGTGTGCTGTCCAGTGGGTGTGGAAGGATGTGCCAGGTGCTTGTGTGCTGTCCAGTGGGTGTGGAAGGATGTGCCAGGTACTTGTGTGCTGTCCAGTGGGTGTGGAAGGATGTGACAGGTACTTGTGTGCTGTCCAGTGGGTGTGGAAGGATGTGACAGGTACTTGTGTGCTGTCCAGTGGGTGTGGAAGGATGTGTCAGGTGCTTGTGTGTTGTCCAGTGGGTGTGGAAGGATGTGACAGGTACTTGTGTGCTGTCCAGTGGGTGTGGAAGGATGTGTCAGGTGCTTGTGTGCTGTCCAGTGGGTGTGGAAGGATGTGTCAGGTGCTTGTGTGCTGTCCAGTGGGTGTGGAAGGATGTATCAGGTGCTTGTGTGCTGTCCAGTGGGTGTGGAAGGATGTGACAGGTACTTGTGTGCTGTCCAGTGGGTGTGGAAGGATGTGTCAGGTGCTTGTGTGCTGTCCAGTGGGTGTGGAAGGATGTGTCAGGTGCTTGTGTGCTGTCCAGTGGGTGTGGAAGGATGTGTCAGGTGCTTGTGTGCTGTCCAGTGGGTGTGGAAGGATGTGTCAGGTGCTTGTGTGCTGTCCAGTGGGTGTGGAAGGATGTGCCAGGTGCTTGTGTGCTGTCCAGTGGGTGTGGAAGGATGTGCCAGGTGCTTGTGTGCTGTCCATTGGGTGTGGAAGGATGTGCCAGGTGCTTGTGTGCTGTCCAGTGGGTGTGGAAGGATGTGCCAGGTACTTGTGTGCTGTCCAGTGGGTGTGGAAGGATGTGTCAGGTACTTGTGTGCTGTCCAGTGGGTGTGGAAGGATGTGTCAGGTACTTGTGTGCTGTCCAGTGGGTGTGGAAGGATGTGTCAGGTACTTGTGTGCTGTCCAGTGGGTGTGGAAGGATGTCAGGTACTTGTGTGCTGTCCGGTGGGTGTGGAAGGATGTCAGGTACTTGTGTGCTGTCCAGTGGATGTCAAGTTTCCAGAACTTTAGTAACTGCTATCAAAGCTTATATCAATACATTTATATGCCTCAAATTACGAAACAGGCGTTGAATATATTACTATACATGTGCTAGATTTCCCGGAGCCAGGCCATGGGCCAGGCTGGTCTGGTGCTTGCCTGGTCAACCAGACTGTTGCTTTTGTTTAGTAAGAAACGTGTGCTCTGTCACTGCCGAGACTCCTGTTTTATCATATATATAATTTAAAACTCCAGCAAATATATAAAGGAAATATTTGTGCATTAGGACTGAAAAAAATCATTCGAGGCAAGACGTTTTCTTTAATTCTTTATCAGTTCCTTAATAAATGACCTAAACCAGGGGTCCTCAACCTGCGTCCCTCACACGAGATTATAAATTTATTTTTGTGTAGGTACCACACTGCACGCTCTTAACAATTACGGAAATAAATACAAAACGTAATATATGTGGCACTTCTTTAAATTTGGCTTTTCAAATTGGCCCTTTAATACTAAAAGATTGGGGACTACTCTAATGTGTACACTGGCATCCTTTTCCACAATTTGCAGGTATCTCTGTACTATACACAATCCACAAGCTGAAGGTATTTACTCAGTATCTATGACTACTGTCTTTAACTCTGTGCTTAGATGATATTGTAGTCTTCTAGACGTCAGTGATTGATTCTTGCTACTTACTTATGCTCACAGCTCTGCTATTACCACGGCCCTGCTATGACCACGACCCTGCTATTACCACGGCCCTGCTATGACCACGACCCTGCTATTACCACGGCCCTGTTATGACCACGACCCTGCTGTTGCCACGGCCCTGCTATGACCATGACTCTGCTACTGTCACGGCCCTGCTATGACCATGACTCTGCTACTGTCACGGCCCTGCTATGACCATGACTCTGCTACTGTCACGGCCCTGCTATGACCATGACTCTGCTATTGCCACGGCCCTGCTATGACCACGACCCTGCTGTTGTCACGGCCCTGCTATGACCATGACTTTGCTATTGCCACGGCCCTGCTATGACCATGACTCTGCTACTGTCACGGCCCTGCTATGACCATGACTCTGTTATTGCCACGGCCCTGCTATGACCATGACTCTGCTACTGTCACGGCCCTGCTATGACCATGACTCTGTTATTGCCACGGCCCTGCTATGACCATGACTCTGCTACTGTCACGGCCCTGCTATGACCATGACTCTGCTATTGCCACGGCCCTGCTGTGACCATGACTCTGCTACTGTCACGGCCCTGCTATGACCATGGCTCTGCTATTGCCACGGCCCTGCTATGACTATGACTCTGCTATTACCACGGCCCTGCTATGACCATGACTCTGCTATTGCCACGGCCCTGCTATGGCCATGACTCTGCTATTGCCACGGCCCTGCTATGACCATGACTCTGCTACTGTCACGGCCCTGCTATCACAACGGCCCTACTATAGTCACGGGCCACGGCCCTGCGTTGACCACGACCCTGCTATGGTCACGGCCCTACTATGATCACTTCCCTGATATCACCACGACCCTGCTATCACAACGACCCTGCCGAAGAACCCACTGAAGACGTCATCATATAACAGAGACTCCTGTGACCCAGGTGACCTAGCTGACCCAGATGACCTAAATGAATTTTCCGAAGGTTTCGGTCGTTTGAAGCGTAACTATGACAACTGCGATGCTTGGTATAACCCTTGGTTTAGAGAGACACGTAAACAAACACTAGGGTATGTTTATTGCACCGAAATGTTTTCTAATATGTCCTAGTGTGAGTTTTGTCTTTCTAAACCACTCCAAGGCTTCATCTAAGACTTTCTAAGTCTTCATCATCGGCTTTAGCGGGATTTTCCCCAAGTACGTCGAAGGTCATCCTAGTTATCAGCCGGACGGCTCCATAGCACAAGCATCTTGAGTCACTGACAACTTACATCCTTAAACAATTCTTACTGAATTCTAAAGGAAGACTTAAACACACAGAAGTCACCGAGTTCTTACGGAATGAAAGAATCAAGTTGAATCCAAAGGAAGGGTAGTTACAATTTCTTGGCTCAAGACACGTTCCCAATGGGTGATGAGGAGGACTCCATACTAGCTGGTCTAACCTGTTGCCCAAACTCGGTTGAGTTTTTATGTGCGTTTTGTTACTGGGTGGGAACTGGTGCGAGGTAGTTAGGAGTGCCCCCACACATGAGATACCTTGTATATGTAAGTTTTTATGTAGGCTTAAGATACATAACACATTTCTTTTAAAATGGTCTTTTAGGGTACACACTTGGGCCAGTCAACATTATTTGGTTGGATTAGACTAAATTGCGCTTGTTATAATAAGGCCAGGTAAGTTTTCTAAGGTTCTTTTGGTACAAAATTATGAATTTTTACATTAACATAAATGAAAAAATATATTTTTTAAACAAATAAGAGAAAATTTTAGAAAGAACTTAATTTTAAATGAGTTCTTGCTAATTGACCAATTTTACCTATTCGACACCACATTGCCACTGGGGTCCTTCACTCATAGGATCGTACTTCATATACTCAGCACTCCCTACTCATAATGCTGTAGAGAATGCTGAGTAACAGGCAACTGGATTGCAGAGATAACGATTTGATGGACAACGTTTCGACCCGCGATATCGTCTTTGCAGCATTAGACACACATAAATATCGTGCTCCCGGAGAGAGTGGCCATATTAGGGTCGTTAATGGAGGTGAGAAACACTGTAATAGGCCTACTGGGCTAATGGGACTTCGCAGGGCTAATGGGACAGTATATAAAGAACAAAAGGAACAATACCGTGACTGGAACAATACCGTGACTGGAACAATACCGTGACTGGAACAATACACAAATAACCCACACACATAAGAGAGAGAAGCTTACGACGACGTTTCGGTCCGACTTGGACCGTTTACAAAGTTCACGAATTAGACACATGTGTCTAATTCGTGAACCTGTCGGCATTATATAACAAATTGCTAAGTTTTGAAAAGGATTAGACAAGTAGACGAGAGAGGATTGGTTGGGTGAGCAAGGTCTGTTGTTGTCGACAGCTGACCTAACCTGCCGCCAAGGTCAGGACCATACCTGGAAGGTCAGATGGTGACTGCACACCTGTCGGTCACATGACCAGCAATTGTTACCAGACGTGTTGCTGCAAAAACAATACATTAACATGCCCTGAAATCTGGTCACCTGGTTACCACGTGATGACCAGGTGTGGTCCATGCTTAAAATGCACGTAGCGAACACGCGCACACACACACACACACACACACACACACACACACACACACACACACACACACACACACACACACACACACACACACACACACACACAACACACACAATAATATAAAGACCAAGTGTCTGTCGACAAGTGTTCTGACAAAACTAGAGTATCAAGAAACCAGACCAACTGAACATTAAAATGGTATCAAATACCAACAGGTTGTTAGGTAAGACACATATGCAACAGTTAGGTATCTTTATTATGAAACGTTTCGCCTACACAGTAGGCTTCTTCAGTCGAGTACAGAAAAGTTGATAGAAGCAGAAGATACTTGAAGACGATGTAATCAGTCCATCACCCTTAAAGTTTTGAGGTGGTCAGTCCCTCAGTCTGGAGAAGAGCATTGTTCCATAGTATGAAACAATATGGAGATGAAGTGACAGGATGGAGCTTTTTATACGTCTCACCTCCTGGCGCTATAAAAAGCTCCATCCTGTCACTTCATCTCCATATTGTTTCATACTATGGAACAATGCCCTTCTCCAGACTGAGGGACTGACCACCTCAAAACTTTAAGGGTGATGGACTGATTACATCGTCTTCAAGTATCTTCTGCTTCTATCAACTTTTCTGTACTTGACTGAAGAAGCCTACTGTGTAGGCGAAACGTTTCATAATAAAGATACCTAACTGTTGCATATGTGTCTTACCTAAAAACCAGACCAACGCATCACTGAGTTTGATATCTGTTCTTGATTCCTTCCCTTCTATATATCCTGTAAATCATTCACGTGATATACTGCACTGACGGAACTTCCCCTTGAGCGAAAGTGTCCCAATAAAACGTTCTGGTGTTACATTTGTGTCTTATTTAACCAAAGAGAAGAGCCGCACTGGGCAGCCATACATTGCGAGGATCCACACAGTTTAAACACATAGAATATTCACACTGCAGAAGGTCAAAGCTCACTTGCGGATATAACCAGGCTCATTAGACCCCTCTCTTCCTTCACCTTCAAGACTTCCTCTGACCTCTATACATCACTCCTTAAGTCTTCCTCTATCGCTGTTTCTTCTCTCCGCGACCTTACACTTCCCACCTCCTGTCTTCGCGTGTCCTCCCTAACACTGACCTCGACTCACCACCCCAGTACTATACCCAAGCTTTCTTAGCCTGTGTCCTTTCCTGCCCGACCTTCCTGGTCCACTCTTCCTAGCTTTGTGTGTCTTAAGACGTTTCAACTTCCTGGAATCACCGTACGTAAATTCGCAAGCTTGGTTATTAAATTATTTTTCATAAAGCAATTCCTATCGTAATTACTACTACTACTAATAATAATAATAATTTTTATCTCTACCAGTACATGTACAAGGTATACAGACCATAGCTGACATCAGTGACATACTACTATATAGAAAGTCGCTTGTTATGCTGAGCATTTCCCGCAAATTAGGTCAGTTTTGTCCCAGGATGCGACCCATAACAGTCCACTAACACCCAGGTACCTATTTTACTGCTAGGTGAACAGGGACAGCAGGTGTCTTATGGAAACACATCCTGATGATTCCACCCGTTTGGTAAGAAGACACATGTGCATCTAATGTGACATTTTATTGTGGCAACGTTTCGCTCTCCAGGAGTTTGCTGTTGGTACTTCTACCAACATTAGTAAACGTTACAGATACAATGTATTTTAAATTACACAGCGAATAAGAAGTAAATATCGATGCGCTGTTTTTAATTAAATTTATAGACAAAATGCATATATAATGTTGCTTTGTAAGAAGGTTTATTGTAAATAATATAATGGATTTTTTATGCTACTCTATTCCCGCTCTGTTTTATAATATACGAATATATGAATGAGCACTGTAATAGGGCTCTTGGGGCCATGCTAGGCACGTCCCACTCACACCAAAAAATTCCAATTATTGTCTATGTTAATCAACCCAAAAGATAAACTAAACTGAAGTCGCTTCTCTTGTTGTTTCACTTTAGCGGTAATATTACAAAACTCACAAGCAAAAGATCCTGGGTTGATGGAAGGAAGAGAGGACAGAAGGAAGGCAGGGGAGAGAGAGAGAGAGAGAGAGAGAGAGCTAGTTACCTTCACGACCACACCCATCAATGCATTTCCACCACCAGTACTACAAGGGTTAGATTCCAAAAGCTAACGAGGACACTGCTACTTCCTCCATACAACACTATATATATATATATATATATATATATATATATATATATATATATATATATATATATATATATATATATATATATATATATATATATATATATATATATATATGATCTTATATATATATATATATATATATATATATATATATATATATATATATATATATATATATATATATATATATATATATATATTGCACACGTCTTCATAGCATCAGGCAACATAGGTCAACCTTGAGTCTTCCGATGCTACTCAATATATAGATATAAAATACTTTCGAATAGCAGGTTGTGGTATGTGTGTGTGTTTGGGAGGGGGACCCAAAATGCCACCTTGCAGGTTCCTCTAACCGTCGTAACCTTGAAGCAACTCGTTTCCCGTTCAGACTAAATAACAAGTCAATCACACACACACACACACACACACACACACAGACACACACACACACACACACACACACACACACACACACACACACACACACACAAAGCTTTAGAAGAGGTACGATAAGGCTTTTGGAGCAAGGAAAGAGTGGACCTAGTAGCGACTAGCGAAGAGGTGAGGCCGTGAACTGTGAATCGACCACCTGCAGCCACATATAGGTGAGTACACACACACACACACACACACACACACACACACACACACACACACACACACATTAACAAAATACATGTATAGTAAAAAATAATTCACATTATGGTCCACAAATGCCGAGCTAATATAAAACAAATTAAGTTAGAAACACTGAAGATTTTCAAAAGTATCGCTGAGTATAATGCTCATGATAATAACACACGCAATATTTCCCAGAGGGTACCTAATAACGAGGAAGGAAAAAGCATGGGGTATGAGGGAGTAACTTTCCTAAAACCAGAAATCCAGTGGCTCAGAGCTGACAAGTCATGAAAAAAAAAGATAATTATAGAGAAGAACTTTACTAAGTGAAGAATTCTGTCTAAAGATGGAACTTTACTGAGTGAAGAATTATGTCTATAGGTGGAACATCTCAATATCCAGACATTTCAAATATTATCAAGCGAAACAATCCTTGGACCGCGTTTACCTATGATACAGAGGGTACAAGAAACAGTACATAAATGCCAAGGCACCTTGAATCTACCCTTGTATTCCTTGTACCCTGTGTATCACAGCAATGATGAAGGTTACAGGATTGAAACGTTTTCCTATTACGTTTTTCATTTTTTTTAATTGTATTAGTAATTAAAAAATAATTTAGAGTATAAATGACCTTGCTGATTTGGGGAAATTGTATTTCATTTGCAAAAAAATATGTGGGAAAGTGTATTACACTTCGGGGTTAAATATAGTAGTAGAATTACTGCCAAGATGGCGAAAGTACATAGACGCTGACCACGAAAAGTACATAGACGCTGACCACGAAAAGTACATAGACGCTGACCACGAAAAGTACATAGACGCTGACCACGAAAAGTACATAGACGCTGACCACGAAAAGTACACAGACGCTGACCACGAAAAGTACATAGACGCTGACCACGAAAAGTACATAGACGCTGACCACGAAAAATACATAGATGCTGACCACGAAAAGTACATAGACGCTGAAAACGAAAAGTACATAGGTGCTGACCACGAAAAGTACATAGACGCTGACCACGAAAAGTACATAGACGCTGACCACGAAAAGTACATAGACGCTGACCACGAAAAGTACATAGACGCTGACCACGAAAAGTACATAGATGCTGACCACGAAAAGTACATAGATGCTGACCACGATGTTTCTCCTCGGGTGACGAAGCCATGCGTGGCGCAACGTTTCCTCAAAGTCTTCACCAGGGTTTCTCAGCTACAACAGATGAAGAACACACGAGGTGAAAGAAACTACTCATGACTCACAGAAACAAGGCCTTGTGTTACATAATCTGTATAACCACAGCCTGCTGAATAACACCAGTAGTAACCATATCCCAAAGACTGTACTAAATAATAATAATAATAATAATAATAATAATAATAATAATAATAATAATAATAATAATAATAATAATAATAATAATAATAATAATAGCTTTGAGACACGTCCCTAAGTCCTCTAATCGGATCTCTATATTTTAATTTCTTTTATACAGTAACGTATGAGTGGCTTCTGCTCTAAATCACTGTTCAGAAGAAAAATAATGAAGAAAATATGAAGGTTGCAGAAAGAACTTTCATTTGGGCTACGTTTCGCTCTGTGTAGAGCTTTATAGAGTCAGTTTCATGATACAACAGAGCTTTAACTAATTTAAAAATCGTCCATCTAAAATGATACTTGCAGAGAACCTTGAAGTGTGTGTGTGCATTCACCTATATGAGGTGACAAGGGTCGATTCATAGCTCCTGGCACCGCTTGGTGTGTGTGTGTGTGTGTGTGTGTGTGTGTGTGTGAATGCACGCTAGTGAGAGATATTCTGAAGACGAAATCACGTACACCGATTGGTAGAGCACTCAGCTCACACATTGAGGTCCGTGGTTCGATCCTTGGTACGGGTGGAAACATTAGGACGTGTTTCCTTAAGACACCTGCTGTCCATATCCACCTAGCAGTAAAACAGGTACCTGGGTGCTAGTCGAAGGGTGTGGGTGGCATCCTGGGGACAAAACTGACCTAATTTGCCCGAAATGCTGTACACAAGACGGGGATTTTTGTATAGTACGTCACTGGTGTGAGCTATGGTCTGTATAAGTTGTATCATGTACTTGTAGAAATAAAGATTATTATTATAAGAAGACAGCTGTTCAACTTCTTGTCCACGCACCCTCTTAAGAAACTGTTTTAAGACAACTGTCTTAAGAAACTACCTGAAAAAAAGTCTTAAGAAATTCGAAGTCACAAGCTGTCCTTACAAGACCTGTTACTTAGTCAAAAAAAAATCGTGGAAGAATGGCCTCTAGAGTAAGACCCCAAAAGACCGGAAGGTCTATAGGTTATATTGTTTTCCCTGATGATGGTGAAGGGCTCTTGATTCAGGGAATGGAGCTATCCTCCACTTCTATCATATCTAATTACCTTCTTCACGAGCGTTAGGGGAATTATCACTAGACCCTAAGCTCTTTACAAGACCCTTAGCTGTCTTCAGGACCACTAACTGTCTTCAGGACCCTTAGCTGTCTTCAAGATCCCTAGTTGTCTTGAAGACTCTTAGCAGTCCTTAAGACCCTTAGCTGTCTGCAAAATCTAGCTGTCTTCTAGACTCCAGCTTTATTCGAAACTCTGTCTTCAAGACCTCAGCTGGTTCAAGATCCTTAGCTGTCTTTAAGACCCCTATCTGTCTTCAAGAGGAAAACCTGAGAGGCTCCACAAGTCACTTCCTGATACGTTGGACTGTGGGCTGTCAACACCAACAGCCTGATTAATCAAGTCTTGAAGTAAGAGATCTGAGTTTGGACAGAGCCGCGAGGGCGATGTTCCCCGGAATAAATGGAAGGTAAACCAACAACAGAAATATTACTACTACATAGTATTACTACTACTACTACTACTGTTACTACTACTACTACTACTGTTACTACTACTACTGTTACTACTACTACTACTACTGTTACTACTACTACTACTACTGTTACTACTACTACTACTGTTACTACTACTGTTACTACTACTACTACTACTACTACTGTTACTACTACTACTACTACTACTACCACTAATAATAATAATAATAATAATAATAATAATAATAATAATAATAATAATAATAATAATAATAATAATTTATTTTCTCTGACTGTTTTAGGTTATCCCAGGTTCTCTACACATATGCTGCTATGTATGATAATCTATGTAACTGTATTTGTGTATACCTGAATAAACTTACTTAGAAAGTCGCTTGTTATGCTGACCATTTCGGGCAAATTAGGTTAATTATGTCCCAGGATGCGGCCCACACCAGTCCACTAACACCCAGGTACCTATTTTACTGTCAGGTGAACAAGGACAGCAAGTGTCTTAAGGAAACACGTCTTAATATTTCCACCCGTACAGGGTATCGACCCCGGCACTAAGTGTGCGAGCTGACTCAAGAAATCGTAATGACACGATTGCAAACAAACCATACCCCCGGCCGGGATTGAACCCGCGGTCATAGAGTCTCAAAACTCCAGCCCGTCGCGTTAGCCACTAGACCAGCTAGCCACAATAAGATTCATCCAACTAGGTATATTTCTACACCATAGGAAAGTTAGCACAGGCACCACTGTGACCACAAATGCAAGTTGGATAAACCTTATTGTGGCTAGCTGGTCTAGTGGCTAACGCGACGGGCTGGAGTTTTGAGACTCTATGACCGCGGGTTCAATCCCGGCCGGGGGTATGGTTTGTTTGTGCGAGCTGATTGTGCTACCAATCGAGCTACGAGACTTCTGTACAAGTGAGAGAAGAGATGTACTCTCCTTATAGTTCATAGTTGGTGTTAAATTGTGAGACAGAGAATAAGTACATTGCCAGAGTTCGTTTTAAATATTAATATATTTTATTAACAAAGGAACTGGTCAGGGAAGATATATGATCCTGGCTTGGGGAGGCTGGCTTGGGGAGGCTGGCTTGGGGAGGCTGGCTTGGGGAAGCTGGCTTGGGGAAGCTGGCTTGGAGAAGCTGGCTTGGGGAAGCTGGCTTGGAGAAGCTGGCTTGGGGAAGCTGGCTTGGAGAAGCTGGCTTGGGGAAGCTGGCTTGGAGAAGCTGGCTTGGGGAAGCTGGCTTGGGATAAAATAAGCGTAAATATGATTCTCTCTTTTCATTTAGCTTTTAATAATTTTTTTACTCTCATAGTATACGTTTATTGGTATTCACACACACACAGGGGCCGGGAGCTACGACTCAACCCCTGCAACCACAATTAGCTAAATAAACACACAGGGAGAGGTTAAGGAAACTCAACGTGACGACATTTAAGACAAGAGGGATAGTTAAGACATGATAACGACGTATAAAATACTGAGAGGAATTGAAAAGGTGGATAGAGACAGAATGTTATGGTCGCTAATATTTACTAATGTAAATATTAACCCCCTAGGCTAGTAATCCTAATGAAATCTTCCTCTTCTTCTTCTTCTTGTTTCTCTTCTTTTCCTCCTCCTTTTCTTCCTCTTCTTTTCTTCTCCTCCTCCTCCTCCTTCAAGACATTTACTTAAGTTACCCATAAACGCATTTATCCTAAATTTTCTTTCTCATGTTCACTGCATCATAGTAAACGTAATGTTGGGTAGACTTAAAAATTTTATAATACTTTGAAGTAAGTAAGTAAGTAAGTGAGTTTATTCAGGTATACACAAATACAGTTACATAGAATTATCATACATAGCAGCATATGTGTAGAGAACCTGGGATGACCCAAAAAAGTCAAACAAAGTGACTTACTTCCATTGGGGTCCTTATTATGTCGGAGATTTTACATGTGTACACAATCTGGAATTAACTTTCCACTCGTCCACTGAAGACAACTCCATACACTAAGACACACAATAATTTACTTATGTTAATGTATCCGGGAAGTTAGGGAAGGTTAGTCACGAAACAGGACAAGTTAGGAAAGGTTCGTCAGGAAACAGGACAAGTTAGGTCAGGTTCGTCAGGAAACAGGACAAGTTAGGTAAGGTTCGTCAGGAAACAGGACAAGTTAGGTCAGGTTAGTCACGAAACAGGACAAGTTAATTCAATTCAATTCAATTCAAAGTTTATTCTCTATAAGGATTACAATGCTGAGTTTACAGAAATTTGGTTATTGTTTGGTTTACATGTAGTAAAATTGTGATTACACAGTGTACCACTAGAACGCTTAGCATGGCTAGGCATTTCGGGCATACTTAGTTTTATTCTTAATTGTAAAATATTACAAATTATGAGGTAAGTTGGTCTTATGGCTAAGTGACTAAATACTAGTTTATGAGTTTAGCAATGTGAATGCTTTTGTTTTGGCACAGTATATAGTTTCAGTATTGGAGTATCACAGGATTCATTATTTTAAGACTGAGATTAATATTTCTGTTTATGGTCAAATGAGTGAGCGAGTGTAAGTGTGAACCACCAGGTGGTATTCGTGTAGTTAGTTGACGGGGTGTATCAGGGAGATAAGATGTTTTCTAATGGTAGTTTTGAAGGTGATGAATGTGTCTGCAGTTCTAGAGTTCTCAGGTAGGGTATTCCAGATTTTAGGGCCTTTGATATACATTGAATTTTTGTAAAGGTTTAGTCAGACACGGGGAATGTCGTAGAGATGTTTGTGTCTGGTGTTATGCCTGTGGGTTCTGTCACAACTATCAAGAAAGCGCTTTAGGTCAAGGTTGATATTAGAGTTTAAGGCCCTGTAGATATAGATTGCACAGTAGTAAGTGTGGATGTACTGAACTGGGAGTAAGTTTAGATCTTTGAAGAGTGGGGGGGTGTGCTGCCAGGGATGGGATTTAGTGATTATTCTTACTGCAGCTTTTTGTTGGGTTATTATTGGCTTTAGGTGTGTTGCTGCAGTTGATCCCCAAGCACAAATAGCATAGGTGAGGTATGGATAAATAAGTGAGTGGTATAGTGTGAGAAGGGCATTTTGCGGCACGTAGTATCGTATCTTGGAGAGGATCCCAACCGTTTTGGATACTTTTTTGGCTATATGCTGGATATGGGTGCTGAAATTCAGGTTGTTGTCAAGGTATAAGCCTAGGAATTTTCCCCCATTATTTCTGGTAATTAGAGTGTTGTCAATCTTAATGTTAATTTGTGCATCTCCTGCTCTGCTACCAAACATAATATAGTAAGTTTTGTCAGTGTTAAGCGTAAGTTTATTGGCTGTCATCCAAGTCGACATTTTAATCAGCTCCTCATTCACAATGGTGTTGAGGGTGGCAAGATTAGGGTGAGAGATGACATAAGTCGTGTCATCAGCAAAGAGAATGGGTTTCAGGTGTTGGGATACGTTTGGAAGGTCATTGATGTATATGAGGAAGAGCAGGGGACCAAGGACACTTCCCTGCGGAACTCCAGTATCAAGTGGCCGTGTTGCTGATGCTGTGTCTTTAATGGTGACGTACTGATACCTATTAGTAATGTAAGATTTGAAATAAGCAAGCGCATGGCCTCTTATACCGTAGTGGTCAAGTTTGTGGAGTAGGATTTGGTGGTTTACTGTGTCAAAAGCTTTTCTTAGGTCAATAAAAATTCCTAGTTAGGTAAGGTTCGTCAGGAAACAGGACAAGTTAGGTCAGGTTAGTCACGAAACAGGACAAGTTAGGTCAGGTTAGTCAGGAAACAGGACAAGTTAGGTCAGGTTAGTCAGGAAACAGGACAAGTTAGGTCAGGTTAGTCACGAAACAGGACAAGTTAGGCCAGGTTAGTCAGAAAACAGGACAAGTTAGGTCAGGTTAGTCAGGAAACAGGACAAGTTAGATCAGGTTAGTCACGAAACAAGACAAGTTAGGCCGGGTTAGTCACGAAACAGGACAAGTTAGGCCAGGTTAGTCACGAAACAGGACAAGTTAGGCCAGGTTAGTCAGGAAACAGGACAAGTTAGGTTAGGTTAGTCAGCAAACAGGACAAGTTAGGTCAGGTTAGTCAGGAAACAGGACAAGTTAGGTCAGGTTAGTCAGGAAACAGGACAAGTTAGGTCAGGTTAGTCAGGAAACAGGACAAGTTAGATCAGGTTAGTCACGAAACAGGACAAGTTAGGCCAGGTTAGTCACGAAACAGGACAAGTTAGGTTAGGTTAGTCAGGAAACAGGACAAGTTAGGTCAGGTTAGTCAGGAAACAGGACAAGTTAGGTCAGGTTAGTCAGGAAACAGGACAAGTTAGGTCAGGTTAGTCAGGAAACAGGACAAGTTAGATCAGGTTAGTCAGGAAACAGGACAAGTTAGGTCAGGTTAGTCAGGAAACAGGACAAGTTAGGTCAGTTTAGTCAGGAAACAGGACAAGTTAGGTCAGGTTAGTCAGGAAACAGGACAAGTTAGGTCAGGTTAGTCAAGAAACAGGACAAGTTAGGCCAGGTTAGTCAGGAAACAGGACAAGTTAGGTCAGGTTAGTCAGGAAACAGGACAAGTTAGGTCAGGTTAGTCAGGAAACAGGACAAGTTAGGTCAGGTTAGTCAGGAAACAGGACAAGTTAGGTCAGGTTAGTCACGAAACAGGACAAGTTAGGTCAGGTTAGTCAGGAAACAGGACAAGTTAGGTCAGGTTAGTCAGGAAACAGGACAAGTTAGGTCAGGTTAGTCAGGAAACAGGACAAGTTAGGTCAGGTTAGTCAGGAAACAGGACAAGTTAGGTCAGGTTAGTCAGGAAACAGGACAAGTTAGGTCAGGTTAGTCAGGAAAAAGGACAAGTTAGGTCAGGTTATCAGGAAACAGGACAAGTTAGGTCAGGTTCGTCAGGAAACAGGACAAGTTAGGTCAGGTTATCAGGAAACAGGACAAGTTAGGTTAGGTTCGTCAGGAAACAGGACAAGTTAGGCCAGGTTAGTCACGAAACAGGACAAGTTAGGCCAGGTTAGTCAGGAAACAGGACAAGTTAGGTTAGGTTAGTCAGGAAACAGGACAAGTTAGGTCAGGTTAGTCAGGAAACAGGACAAGTTAGGTCAGGTTAGTCAGGAAACAGGACAAGTTAGGTCAGGTTAGTCAGGAAACAGGACAAGTTAGGTCAGGTTAGTCAGGAAACAGGACAAGTTAGGTTAGGTTAGTCAGGAAACAGGACAACTTAGGTTAGGTTCGTCAGGAAACAGGACAAGTTAGGTCAGGTTAGTCAGGAAACAGGACAAGTATCTCCTGACGTGGGTTTTAGTCCTATAATGACCCATCATTGGAACTTCTGGTGATCTGACCGAGACCTTCCGCTGGCTTACCCCTCCACCCTTTAAAAAGTATGGTCATGATTACAACCATTTAGTTTATTCTGGAGACTTGCGGGTCACAATGTTCCTCCTTGAGTGTGCACCATCTCCTGGCCCCGTGGCCTGGCTAGCCAAGCTCTCACTTCACACGCTGAGGGCCCGGGTTCGATTCCCGGCGAGCTGGAAACATTTCGACGCGTTTCCTTACACCTGTTGTTCTGTTCACCTAGCAGCAAGTAGGTACTTAGGTGTTAGTTGATTGGTGTGGGTGGCATCCCGGGGGACAAGACTGAGGACCAAAATGGATATAAGACAGACGCACTGACTTTCCTGGCTAACCCTCCGGGGTTAAAAATCCAATGAAAATCTTAAATACATTATTTCTGTGAGTGAATAACTTTGTTATCTACCAAGTTATTACCTTGGTGATATATCCTAACTCCTCCCACAAAGTAACTAGAGCACATGAGACGTATTACTATCTAGAATAAGGACTATTATGTATCATTTCGATGTCTGAGGCTTACATCTGAAAAACCCAGGTTCAATCCTGGGGCGAGGGAACACGTCGGACATATTTCCTAGCACCTTATTGACCATGACAACCCAGCAGCAAGTAGGTACCTATATGCTAGTCGACTGTTGTCACGACTGTCGTAGCGAATAAGAGGCTCTAAACTCATAAGGGTTATACACCACCTAGGTGATGGAGATAATCAAGTTTGATCCAAGGGACAGGAGATTAGCTCTAATTCCTTGGATCAAGAGCACTTTATTAAGAATATCCAAACTATTTCTGCAGAAAATGCTATAATAATAATAATAATAATAATAATAATAATAATAATAATAATAATAATAATAATAATAATAATAATAAAAATAATAATAATAATAATAATAATAAAAATAATAATAATAATAATAATAATAATAATAATAATAATAATAATAATAATAATAATAATAATAAAAATAATAATAATAATAATAATAATAATAATAATAATAATAATAATAATAATAATAATAATAATAATTATTATTATTATTATTATTATTATTATTATTATAATTGACGGAAAAAGTTAGATATTTTAGGAGAAAACTGGATCACTATCTCTGTCAAGTGCCAGATCAACCAGACTATGATGGCCCTATGGAATAACGAGTCGCTAACAGCAACATCCTGATTGAACAGTTAACAGGGAAGCCTAAGACCAGGTTGTGACCAGGCTAGAACCCTGGAAGATAGTAACAGGTTTGTCACAGGTAAGGCCCACATTTGTGCCAAAGTCAAGACCACGTCTCATACCGTATATGATTACCAGGTATAAACAGGTTTTTTTTATATACACGTTGTTGTAGTCATTGACCATGGCCACTGGCCACTGGCCACTGGCCACACGCATGCTATTGCTAACCCACCACCTAAGAGGTGGAGCCAGGAGCTACGAATCGACCCAATCGACCCCTGCAAATAGGTGAGTACGCCTATAATTCTACAGTCTTCCCATTATGTCTCTGTATTTGTATTGGTAAAGCCACTGGAGGGCGAAACGTCTACAAATAAAGATACCCAGATATTGCACATGTACAGAATAATCACTGGGAAAATATAGTTCAGTTCCAAGCTTGTTCGTGATTTCTCACATTATCAAGGACCCGAAAAGTCACGAAAGCGCTTGGAACTTCACCATTTTTTTATAGTGTTTGTTTTGCATATAGTGATACCACCTGTTTACTGTGATCTTATTGCATGTTGCACATGTGTGTAGTTCTTCATCCTAACACATATGTAACCTATGTTTCACGTGTGTGTCAGACTATGTTGCCTCAGTGTTTTATCTTACTACATCAACAATTTTGCCCGCATGGGTCATTGTTAAATAATATGGAGAAGCCGTCCATAGTGTCCTTTAAGTCCCCCACGTACGCCTCGGCTCCTCTAAGACGCAAGTTTTTATCACCTCAAGGTTTTATGAAATCCAGTACTTGTGGGTTGAGCTTCAAGCAGCCGCCAGTAGCAGCCACAAACGAGAAAAAACTCATGTGATTCTTCCGTCACCAAATCGCTGTCTAAAATATTTACAAATGTACAAAGGTCTTATGCTATAGGTCATTCTTCCCGTTGCCTCTCGCGAGCATAAGTAGCCTTGTCGTTGCGTATCTACTGGACACGTATGAGGAACCACCCACTTTCCTATTGTCATCTTTCTCAGGTGTTGGAACGGTAACCAGAGCCATCTATAATATCTTTATTTACTACAAGTACATGGTATAAACCTTGGTAATAAATACCGACAAGTTGGTTTAGAAAGACACGTAAGCAAACACTATAACATATTTATTAGAAAACGTTTCGGTCCTGGGACCTTGATCAAGGTCCCAGGACCGAAACGTTTTCTAATAAATATGTTATAGTGTTTGCTTACGTGTCTTTCTAAACCAACTACAAGTACATGTACAAGGTATGCAGACCATAACTGGCATAAATGACATACTACTATATAGAAAGCCGCTTGTTATGCTGAACATTTCCCGCAAATTAGGTGTTTTGTCCCAGGATGCGACCCACACCAGTCGACTAACATCCAGGTACCCATTTTATACTGATGGGTGAACATAGGCAGCAGGTGTGTTAAGGAAACACGTACTAATGTTTTCCATCTGTACCGGGAATTCGAACTCCGGACCTCAGTGCGAGAGATGAGTGCGCTAGCGATCGAGCTACTGGCGGTATACGTCGTTTGGAAACATAAATATAATGGAGAATATAACGAGAGTGTGTGAAGGCCCACAATGCCTTGAAGACGAAATACGTGAAAATGAAATACAGTGATAACTTACGAAAATAGAATAGGTAATTAGTCCCTCAGCCTTAGAAAACTACACACAGAAAGTCTTCACAATTAAACGCCATTATGTCTTATTTACACACACGGTAAAGTGTGCTGTTGCATTCTGGTTTGTTTGGAGGGAAGGGGGAGAGATGGGTCGGTTACTTTGCATTGGTAACATCCCAGACAAATATATGAGTGGGAGGGGCTGGGTTTGATTGGTGTTGGGGGGTGCTGGAGTTGTTTCTTGAGTAGCTTTAGGTAGATGTCGTTTTGATAAGGACCTGCCTCGTATGGACCAGTAGGCCTTCTGCAGTGATCCTACATTCTTATGTTCTTATGTTCTTAACCAGGCTCTCTCACATCTGGATACAATTCGTTTGGAGTTTCAACCGAGAGGGTTAGCCACCAGGATAACCCAAGAAAGTCATCGAAGACTGTCTTATTTCCTACCCCCCCCCCCCCATCCACTCAGTAAAATCTAAAACAAGTGGCTCATAAGAGACAACACCTGCCGCTGTACTTTCAGATGTTTGACCTCACTCATGGGTGTACGTGCCGGGGAGAGACAATTATATAATAAATATCGTTTACAATTAATGATTTCCTAAAGACATTGATGGCCATGACGAGAGTGGAAGATAATAGTCAAGTGGCAATCAGGAGTGATTTTTTTATAGTATTTAAGTAGTTTACTGTGTGTGGCAGGATTGGATGAAATAAGTTTGTACAAGAAAAATAATGTAAGGGACCTGGGAGTAGTAATGTCTGAGGATCTCACTTTCAAGGATCACAACAGTGCCACGATCACAAGTGCAAAGAAAATGATAGGATGGATAATGAGAACTTTCAAAACGAGAGATGCCAAGCCCATGATGATCCTTTTCAAATCACTTGTTCTCTCTAGGCTGGAATACTGCTGTACATTAACATCTCCATTCAAAGCAGGTGAAATTGCAGATCTAGAGAGTGTACAGAGATCCTTTACTGCACGTATAAGTTCTGTCAAGCACCTTAACTACTGGGAACGCTTGGAAGCACTTGACTTGTACTCGTTGGAACGCAGGAGGGAGAGATATATCATAATCTACACTTGGAAAATCTTGGAAGGAATGGTCCCAAATCTGCACACAGAAATCACTCCCTACGAAAGTAAAAGACTGGGCAGGCGATGCAAAATGCCCCCAATAAAAAGTAGGGGCGCCATTGGTACACTAAGGGAAAACACCATAAGTGTCCGGGGCCCAAAACTGTTCAACAGCCTCCCATCAAGCTTTAGGGGAATTACCAATAAACCCCTGGCTGCCTTCAAGACCCCTGGCTGCCTTCAAGAGAGAGCTGGACAGATACCTAAAGTCAGTGCCGGATCAGCCGGGCTGTGGCTCGTACGTTGGACTGCGTGCGGCCAGCAGTAACAGCCTAGTTGATCAGGCCCTGATCCATCGGGAGGCCTGGACATGGACCGGGCCGCGAGGGCGTTGATCCCCGGAATAATCTCCAGGTAACCTCCAGGCAAGATTGGTGCTCCGGGGTGTGGGAGTGACCGTGTAGCCTCGGCTAGGAGCCCATACTTATTCTGGAGTTTCATTGTGTGGATAAAGTACTCTACTATGATGCCAAGTTTGTAGGTTCGAATCCTGCTGTAAACTGAGAGATAATGTTCATATATGTATATATACATAGGTCAGTTGGAGAGAAACCCGGTTCAAGAACAAGAAAGAATGTCTATACATTCCTCTTGGGGATTGGTTTGTATATGTTGATTCAGTCCTCGTTGTTGTGGCTGGAAAGCTGATGTCGGGATTGAGGAAAATAATCGATCCCCTTCAGTTGTACTCTTTCAGCAGCTTTGTAATTACATTTAGTATAATATGTTTATAATGCACCCCATACCCATCCTGTGGGCGGTAGTCAAAAGATTACAGAGGTACGTAATGGGTCCAGGGACTGGACCTCAACTTGTAGTTATGGATGGAACAATTCACAACCAAGCCACAAATCTTCAATTCTGAGAGTTGGTCTTCTAGCAGGATATTTTAACACTAGAATATCAGGATTGTTATGGTAGATACGATTATTGTTACATTGGTTAGATGAGTCTGCAGTTTAAGAAGATCCAAACAGCTGTACAGGAGGTTCTAAGTTGTGATGAATGGTTTGAAAAACCGACAAGTTGAAGATTGAGACACTTATGCAGCATATGGGAATCTTTATTCAGGAAACGTTTCGCCACACAGTGGCTTCATCAGTCCAATACAAAGAGGAAGGCGTAAGGAGAGGAGGAGAATGAGGTAATCAGTCCCTCAACCTGGAGTCGATGTGTTCAGTCCATCAATCTTGTAGAATGTACAGCATATAAATTTGGTGTAATATATTGTGAGTGGAAGTAAAGTTATCTCTGATCATTTTTTCTGTCTGCGGCGTCAGTAAGTTTAGAGGCGTCGTTCGACATATTGTCTGTCAATGCCTTTGCTGCAGGTCAGTTGCAGAGTTGAGTAGTGAATGAATCTGCATGACACCAAACTTATAACGACGTTTCGGTGGCTAGTTAATGGCCTAAGTCCGACCGAAACGTCGTCAATCTCCGAAGTGAAGGCTATTTACATATTGTTCCAGTCACAGCATTGTGCCTTTTATTCTTTCCCAAAATGGCATCAACTCAATTTCTACTCGAAGAGTTTTTTAAGTCAATTTCTATTTCTCAATTCCAGAATTTAGCCATTAATATGTGATTACATTTTTCTATCAAGCCTTTTCTGAAGCGGTTTGTTAAAAGCCTTTTTTAAAACAGCCCTTGGGCAGTAGATCAACTTGCCAACCTTGGACAGTGTCGTTGGTACAGTAACTGTTGTATTAAATGTCAACAAGTTTGTTAGACAAGACTTTTTTTCCATAAATTTGTATTTGTTATGATTTGATGAATTTGTGCAATGAGCTGGATGACTTACTTCCCCTTCCTAACACCACACGAAGTCTAGTACAAGTCTTGTTAGGATCTAACCTGTGTGGGGTTATTCTTACACAAATAACCCGAAGATAGATTCAAGTTATGACGACTTTTCCGTCCAACTTTGACTATTAATGTCATGTTTCATTCTCCCATGTGCGGGTTATCTGTGAACTGTTCCAGTAATGGTTTTGTGCCTCTTTCTTCTGTATGAACCATTCTTGCTATACTGGAGGACGCCTTGGTACTGGAGAATGACCTTGAATCCAGGAACTCGTAGCTCTGCTACACTTACATCAAACATAATTGCCTTCTATTCCCAAGGCTCTGTACGTACAGATTTTTCGGCTGTGAAGCATCAGGGGTAGCCCTTACGAGATGCACGGAATCTTGGTAGAAAGCAGAAGCAACAACAGCAGCAGCAAAAGTAGCAGCAGTAGCACCAGCAGCAAGGAGCAGGTTTGTCCCTTGGCCATGAACCAAAGGCTCGCTTCACCTTCAAACATTGAATTAAAAACTACCCTGGCACAACGCCTGAATCCACGCCCTCTATATCCACGACCTGCCTTCTCCTACCTTCTCAACCTGCTCTGCCCCACCACCACAACCTGTCCTTCACCACACCCTGTCCTACACCACACCCTGTCCTACACCACACCCTGTCCTACACCACACCCTGTCCTACACCACAATCTGCCCACCACTAGGCTTCGACAGGCACTTCGGCTTGCTTACCACCACGCAAAAAGGAGACCAGAACAAAATACAAAACGAAGACCTACTTGCCCTGTTTCCTGACAAACCTTACCTAACATAACATAACATAACATAACATAACATAACATAACATAACATAACATAACATAACATAATCTAATCTAACCTAACCTAACCTAACCTACCTTAACCTAACCTAACCTAACCTAACATAATCTAAACTAAACTAACCTAACCTAATGTAACTTAACCTAACTTGTAATAAAGTTGGTAGAATTACCGACAATATGTAAAGTAAAAGGACACAAGTGCAACTAATGTGACATTTATTGTGGCAACGTTTCGCTCTCCAGGAGCTTTATCAAGCCATTACAAACAATACATGGACACAGAGGGTATATAAAGGCTCAGAGTGAGGTGAATACTAGTGAGGTACCATTTCGATGTTCACTAGTGGTAGTAGTAGTAGTAGTAGTAGTAGTGGTAGTGACAAAAGTAATATATCCTTTTACTCATGTACGAATTAATTGTTCTACTATATTGTATTACTTTTGTCACTACCACTACTACTACTACCACTAGTGAACATCGAAATGGTACCTCACTAGTATTCACCTCACTCTGAGCCTTTATATACCCTCTGTGTCCATGTATTGTTTGTAATGGCTTGATAAAGCTCCTGGAGAGCGAAACGTTGCTACAATAAATGTCACATTAGTTGCACTTGTGTCCTTTTACTTTACTTAACCTAACTTAAAGTAATCTAACCTAACTCGGAGACCTGAGTTACTTTCTTGCTATTATTTTATTACAGACGAAAGATAAGTAATGTAATTATCAATTAGAAAATGGAGAGGGGGAAAATATGCGAAATTTTAAATTTCTCAATCAAAAGAAAACGTGATTTTAGGAGCTGACGAAAATTCAAAAATAAATTAACTAGAATAGTTAGCCATTTTAAAAGTTTCGGTCACTGTGGGGGCTAAGGCGAAACGTTTCCTGTAAATAAATGTCCCGAACTGTACATATGTATAATTTTCCGCTGTGTCAAGTACTTGAGAAAGACCCAAAGAGGGCGAAACGTTGCTTGAGTCATCAGTAAATGTTTAAGTGAGGCTAATAACTAGCCACCTGAGGCTCGCTCAAGGCTAGCTGGTAAGGCTCGATCCTTGCTCTGATCTCCAGAAATCTTGCTCCACTGTCTGTCTTCCTTTGCAAGGACAACCTTCATTTTACAACGTTTCGCTCACTGGGGCACTTTATTATACGATGTTTCGCCTATAGTGGGACATTATAAATACTTGAAAAAGTCTGTGCATGAAATGTCGTGTAAGTCCCATACAGGGTGAAACGTTGCTTTATATAGTTCCACTGTGGGTGAAGCGTCGTATAATAAAGTACCAAAATAAGTGAAACGTGGAATAATAAACTGTTTAAAGGTTTTTAAAGACCAGTTATCAGGTTACATCTCTATCTACCTCGTATCCAACTTTACCTCTCTATCAAGGATTGAGAGGTTACACCACTGTCTACCTCCTGCCTACCTCTGCCTATATCAAGGATACCTTGTCCTAGTCAACCTCTAGTTCCGCTCTCAGCTGCACTCATTGCTTTTTTTGCACATAAACAAATCCACAAACAATACGAAAGGTATTTTGCTACAATATAATTCAGTACTTGACTGCTTATGTGATTTGTGGTCGCTTACGCCAAGTTCCTCTGTAATTTCTAAGTTATCAACAAGGGATTCTTTGGTGAAAGTTAAGACACTTGTGCAACATCTGGTTATCTTTACTGTAGACGTTTCGCCATCCATTGGCTTTATCAATACAGATTCTTGGACATAACAAGAAAACAGAAGAGCTATATACCAAAGATGAGGTAATCAGTCCCTCAGCCTTGGAGGTGGTGTATAGAGCACCGTGGTTGTAGAGATTCTGAAGCAGAGGTAAGAAGACTGGTGCTTATATAGGCGTCAGTGAATAGGGACGTGTAGCAGACGAGGGCATAGTCACTGGTAGGTGGGATTCTTGCACAAGGGATTCTTTGTTTGCCAGAACCAAGTCAAGCAGGTTATTTCCCCTTGTAGGTTCTGTAACAAACTGCTTTAAAAAACAATCCTGAACTACCCCTAAGAAGTCGTTACACTCTAAATTCCAATCAATCTGACTAAAGTTCAAGTCCCCTAGAATTACTATGTTATCGTAACTTGTGGCCTTAACAGTTTCCTCCCTAAGTTTTGGTTCTTATTCATCGTTGTGTTGATGTCCTCCTTGCTGCATTGATGCCTTTCCATTTGCATTGATGCTTTTTTCTTTGCACTGAAGCCTTCCGGTTTCCCGTAGCTCGATTACTATCGCATTCAGCTCACAGATTGAGATCCGTGGTTCGATCCCCGGTAAGGGTCGAAAGTTTGACTTGTTTTCTTAAGACACCTGATATCACTGTTCACTTAGCAGTAAGTAGGTACCTGGGTGTTAGTTGACTGGTGTGGGTCGCATCCCGGAGACAAAACTGACCTAATTTGCGGGAAATGCTTTGCATAACAAGCGGCTTTCTATATAGTAATGTCACTGATGTCAGCTATGGTCTGTATACCTTGTACATGTACTTGTAGTAAATTGAGATTATTATTATTATTATTATTATTATTATTTATCGTACTGATGCCTTTATCATTGTATTGGTGCACCAGTTCTGTCTTCCTCACTGTACTTATGTCCCAGGTCTTTCTTTCTCACTGTATTGAAGCACCAGTTTAAAATGACTGTACCTTTCTTATTTTTCTTCAGTACTGTCATCTATACGCCTCTGAATATTGTCCACGAGTCGAGCTTTCTGGCCAAGAGCCCAGCTTGACCATGATACGCACATGTAGGTGAGAATTTAAGCGAGTACACCCCCAGTCATGGCTTTTCAAGATGGCC
>NC_091385.1:2941967-2954467 GCF_038502225.1 Cherax quadricarinatus | reverse complement strand
TATCAAAAACAATATACTCAGATCACAACATAATTGAGGTTCAGACATGTATGCGAGGAGCCCCAGACCGACAAAATGAGACTAGTCACGAGGGAGCATTCACCAAATTCAACTTCAATAACAAAAACAAAGTGGGACCAAGTAAACCAAGTCCTAACCGATATAAGCTGGGAAGATATACTAAGCAACACAGACCCAAACTTATGCCTAGAACAGATTAACTCGGTGGCACTCGATGTATGCACAAGGCTTATTCCTCTAAGAAAAAGGAGGAGTAGATGTAAAATAGAAAGAGACAGGCGCTCCCTTTACAGGCGACGGAAAAGAATAACAGAGCGGCTAAAAGAGGTCAATATATCTGAAATGCGCAGGGAGACACTGGTCAGAGAAATAGCAAGCATCGAACTTAAACTAAAAGAATCCTTTAGGAGTCAGGAATCGCGGGAAGAACTAAAAGCTATAAATGAAATCGAAAGAAACCCAAAGTATTTCTTCTCCTATGCCAAATCAAAATCGAGAACAACGCCCAGTATTGGGCCCCTAATTAAACAAGATGGGTCCTACACAGATGACAGCAAGGAAATGAGTGAGCTACTCAAGTCCCAATATGACTCAGTTTTTAGCAAGCCGCTAACCAGACTGAGAGTCGAAGATCAAAATGAATTTTTTATGAGAGAGCCACAAAATTTGATTAACACAAGCCTATCCGATGTTATCCTGACGCCAAATGACTTCGAACAGGCGATAAATGACATGCCCATGCACTCTGCCCCAGGGCCAGACTCATGGAACTCTGTGTTCATCAAGAACTGCAAGAAGCCCCTATCACGAGCCTTTTCCATCCTATGGAGAGGGAGCATGGACACGGGGGTCGTCCCTCAGTTACTAAAAACAACAGACATAGCCCCACTCCACAAAGGGGGCAGTAAAGCAACAGCAAAGAACTACAGACCAATAGCACTAACATCCCATATCATAAAAATCTTTGAAAGGGTCCTAAGAAGCAAGATCACCACCCATCTAGAAACCCATCAGTTACACAACCCAGGGCAACATGGGTTTAGAACAGGTCGCTCCTGTCTGTCTCAACTACTGGATCACTACGACAAGGTCCTAAATGCACTAGAAGGCAAAAAGAATGCAGATGTAATATATACAGACTTTGCAAAAGCCTTCGACAAGTGTGACCATGGCGTAATAGCGCACAAAATGCGCGCTAAAGGAATAACAGGAAAAGTCGGTCGATGGATCTATAATTTCCTCACTAACAGAACACAGAGAGTAGTCGTCAACAGAGTAAAGTCCGAGGCAGCTACGGTGAAAAGCTCTGTTCCACAAGGCACAGTACTAGCTCCCATCTTGTTCCTCATCCTCATATCCGACATAGACAAGGATGTCAGCCACAGCACCGTGTCTTCCTTTGCAGATGACACCCGAATCTGCATGACAGTGTCTTCCATTGCAGACACTGCAAGGCTCCAGGCGGACATCAACCAAATCTTTCAGTGGGCTGCAGAAAACAATATGAAGTTCAACGATGAGAAATTTCAATTACTCAGATATGGTAAACATGAGGAAATTAAATCTTCATCAGAGTACAAAACAAATTCTGGCCACAAAATAGAGCGAAACACCAACGTCAAAGACCTGGGAGTGATTATGTCGGAGGATCTCACCTTCAAGGACCATAACATTGTATCAATCGCATCTGCTAGAAAAATGACAGGATGGATAATGAGAACCTTCAAAACTAGGGAGGCCAAGCCCATGATGACACTCTTCAGGTCACTTGTTCTATCTAGGCTGGAATATTGCTGCACTCTAACAGCACCTTTCAAGGCAGGTGAAATTGCCGACCTAGAAAATGTACAGAGAACTTTCACGGCGCGCATAACGGAGATAAAACACCTCAATTACTGGGAGCGCTTGAGGTTTCTAAACCTGTATTCCCTGGAACGCAGGAGGGAGAGATACATGATTATATACACCTGGAAAATCCTAGAGGGACTAGTACCGAACTTGCACACGAAAATCACTCACTACGAAAGCAAAAGACTTGGCAGACGATGCAACATCCCCCCAATGAAAAGCAGGGGTGTCACTAGCACGTTAAGAGACCATACAATAAGTGTCAGGGGCCCGAGACTGTTCAACTGCCTCCCAGCACACATAAGGGGGATTACCAACAGACCCCTGGCAGTCTTCAAGCTGGCACTGGACAAGCACCTAAAGTCAGTTCCTGATCAGCCGGGCTGTGGCTCGTACGTTGGTTTGCGTGCAGCCAGCAGCAACAGCCTGGTTGATCAGGCGCTGATCCACCAGGAGGCCTGGTCACAGACCGGGCCGCGGGGGCATTGACCCCCGAAACTCTCTCCAGGTAAACTCCAGGTAACCTGTGTTAAAAGTAGCTGTTAATACTGTGTTGTAACCTGTGTTAACAGTAGCCGTTAATACTGTGTTGTAACCTCTGTTAACAGTAGCTGTTAATACCGTGTTGTAACCTGTCTTAACAGTAGCTGTTAATACTGTGTTGTAACCTGTGTTAACAGTAGCTGTTAATACTGTTGTAACCTCTGTTAACAGTAGCCGTTAATACTGTGTTGTAACCTGTCTTAACAGTAGCTGTTAATACTGTTGTAACCTCTGTTAACAGTAGCCGTTAATACTGTGTTGTAACCTGTCTTAACAGTAGCTGTTAATACTGTGTTGTAACCTGTGTTAACAGTAGCCGTTAATACTGTGTTGTAACCTGTCTTAACAGTAGCTGTTAATACTGTTGTTGTAACCTCTGTTAACAGTAGCTGTTAATACTGTGTTGTAACCTGTCTTAACAGTAGCTGTTAATACTGTGTTGTAACCTGTCTTAACAGTAGCTGTTAATACTGTGTTGTAACCTGTCTTAACAGTAGCTGTTAATAATGTGTTGTAACCTGTGTTAACAGTAGCCGTTAATACTGTGTTGTAACCTGTCTTAACAGTAGCTGTTAATACTGTGTTGTAACCTGTGTTAACAGTAGCTGTTAATACTGTGTTGTAACCTGTCTTAACAGTAGCTGTTAATACTGTGTTGTAACCTGTCTTAACAGTAGCTGTTAATACTGTGTTGTAACCTGTCTTAACAGTAGCTGTTAATACTGTGTTGTAACCTGTCTTAACAGTAGCTGTTAATACTGTGTTGTAACCTGTCTTAACAGTAGCTGTTAATACTGTGTTGTAACCTGTGTTAACAGTAGCCGTTAATACTGTGTTGTAACCTGTCTTAACAGTAGCTGTTAATACTTTTGTAACCTCTGTTAACAGTGTTAATACTGTGTTGTAACCTGTCTTAACAGTAGCTGTTAATACTGTTGTAACCTCTGTTAACAGTAGCCGTTAATACTGTGTTGTAACCTGTCTTAACAGTAGCTGTTAATACTGTTGTAAGTTAACAGTAGCCGTTAATAC
The DNA here is from genome assembly GCF_038502225.1 of Cherax quadricarinatus. Lineage (NCBI taxonomy): Eukaryota > Metazoa > Arthropoda > Malacostraca > Decapoda > Parastacidae > Cherax > Cherax quadricarinatus. Next base: position 2,951,023 of record NC_091385.1, on the reverse strand, counting down.
TGTGTTGTAACCTGTCTTAACAGTAGCTGTTAATACTGTTGTAACCTCTGTTAACAGTAGCCGTTAATACTGTGTTGTAACCTGTCTTAACAGTAGCTGTACTGTGTTGCTGTTAACAGTAGCCGTTAATACTGTGTTGTAACCTGTCTTAACAGTAGCTGTTAATAATGTTTGTAACCTGTCTTAACAGTAGCTGTTAATACTGTGTTGTAACCTGTCTTAACAGTAGCTGTTAATACTGTTGTAACCTCTGTTAACAGTAGCCGTTAATACTGTGTTGTAACCTGTCTTAACAGTAGCTGTTAATACTGTTGTAACCTCTGTTAACAGTAGCCGTTAATACTGTGTTGTAACCTGTCTTAACAGTAGCTGTTAATACTGTTGTAACCTCTGTTAACAGTAGCCGTTAATACTGTGTTGTAACCTGTCTTAACAGTAGCTGTTAATACTGTTGTAACCTCTGTTAACAGTAGCCGTTAATACTATGCTGTTACTCATAAAATCTTTTTTTAATAAATTATTACGCGATTATACAAAATGTTATTATTAATATTAAATACAATAACAACAACAACAACAACAACAACAACAACAACAACAACAACAACAACAACAATAATAATAATAATAATAATAATAATAATAATAATAATAATAATAATAATAATAATAATAATAATAATAATAATAATAATAATAATAATAATTCCCATAATGGGATCGTCGCATATATAATGGTGTTTTGAGTGTATTTTTTGGTCATAATCTTAATGTCTGGGCACCAGCTTCATGCCCTCAAGGTCATACCCAGACCTGGGTACCGCAAAAAAAAAAAAAATCCACTTACGAAGGTGCTGGAACTTTGGGTTTGTATGCAAGGGAACTTGGGTTCGATTTCCGAGCAGGGTGAGACGTAGGGGCGGCAAGGCTCCTTACACCTGCCGCCCCCTCGTCGCCTGACAGTAAATGGGTACCTGGGTGTTAGTTGACTGTTGTGGGTGGCATCCTGGGTAGGATGGAATTTGTTAAAGCTCTATACAAAGTGAAACAAGACTTGATAAAGTTCTACACAGAGTGAAACAAGACTTGATAAAGTTCTACACAGAGTGAAACACGACTTGATAAAGCTCTACACAGAGTGAAACAAGACTTGATAAAGCTCTACACAGAGTGAAATACTACTTGATAAAGCTCTACACAGAGTGAAACAAGACTTGATAAAGCTCTACGCAGAGTGAAACAATACTTGATAAAGCTCTACACAGAGTGAAACACGACTTGATAAAGCTCTACACAGAGTGAAACACGACTTGATAAAGCTCTACACAGAGTGAAACACGACTTGATAAAGCTCTACACAGAGTGAAACACGACTTGATAAAGCTCTACACAGAGTGAAACACGACTTGATAAAGCTCTACACAGAGTGAAACACGACTTGATAAAGCTCTACACAGAGTGAAACACGACTTGATAAAGCTCTACACAGAGTGAAACACGACTTGATAAAGCTCTACACAGAGTGAAACACGACTTGATAAAGCTCTACACAGAGTGAAACACGACTTGATGAAGCTCTACACAGAGTGAAACCCGACTTGATAAAGCTCTACACAGAGTGAAACACGACTTTCTAAAGCTCTACACAGAGTGGAACACGACTTGATAAAGCTGTGCATAGGGCGAAACGTTGCCTGGCATAAAGCACTGCTCCTCACAGAGAAACATCCTACCAAATTCAACAGTGAAAAAAAATGATTATATCACTGCCAGTTTTTGACAGATTTGACAGTGAAGCCTCAGTTATGAATAATTAATTAACCCGAACTTTGAAGGGCGTGGCAAAAAAAAATCTGTGAAAAACTGAAATCTGGCACAGGATTAACATTCCTTGTTGCAAAACCTGAAATCTGGAACAGGATTAACATTCCCTTGTTGCAAAACCTGAAATCTGATCAGGATTTTTCCAAAAAGTTGGTTTGAGAATAAAATTGATTTACGCAGCTTCAAGGTTGGGGGTGACGCGATTTTTTTTAAATATTTGGAAGTATTGGGGGGGCTTGTAAAAAAGCGATGGATTTTTGTGTGTGTGTGTGTGTGTGTGTGTGTGTGTGTACTCACCTATTTGTACTCATCTATTTGTGGTTGCATGGGTCGAGTCATAGCTCCTGGGCCTCTTCACTGATCGCTACTAGGTCCTCTCTCTCCCTGCTCCATAAGCTTTATCATACCTCGTCTTAAAGCTATGTATGGTTCCTGCCTCCACTAACTTGCCAGACGATTCCACTTCCTGACAACTATATGACTGAAGAAATACTTCCTAACATCCCTTTGACTCATCTGAATCTTCAACTTCCAACTGCGACCCCTTGTTTCTGTGTCCCATCTCTGGAACATCCTGTCTTTGTCCACCTTGTCAATTCCTCGCAGTACTTTATATGTCGTTATCATGTCTCCCCTAACCCTCTTGTTCTGCAGTGTCGTCAGGCCGATTTCCTCACTTCGTAGGACTGTGTGTATATGTGTGAGCGTGTGTGTGGGGGGGGGGTGAAGATACACATTCTTCACCTTCGTTTCAATTTCCTCTCATTTTCACCTCACTTGCCCTCTGTCTCTCTCACTCTCTCTCAAATCTCATTTTCGCTCTCTCCTCCACACCTTGGCCTCACTCTCACTTTCACCTCCGTCACTCTCACTTTTAGTACCCTGGCATGAAGAGCGAGGTACAATACCTGGACACTAACCCTTCCTTGTTGTATGTGTTGCTAGGGCTCCACCTTGCTGCAGGTGTTACTGGGGCATTACCCTGTTGCATGTGTTGCTAAGGCTCCACCTTGCTGCATGTGTTACTGGGGCATTACCCTGTTGCATGTGTTGCTAGGGTATCACAGTGTTGCATGTGTTGCTGGGCCTCCACCCTGCCCTGGGGTGTAAATGAAGAATACACAGAGTACCATGGCTGGAACAATTCACATCTAACCCACAGGATAATACCAGTCACAATACGATGGGTGAACATTAAAATGGTATTGTTTCAGACTATGGAACAATGCTCTTCTCCAGACTGAGGGACTGACCACCTCAAAACTTTAAGGGTGGTGGACTGATTACATCGTCTTCAAGTCTCTTCTGCTTCTATCAACTTTTCTGTACTCGACTGAAGAAGCCTACTGTGTAGGCGAAACGTTTCATAATAAAGATACCTAACTGTTGCATATGTGTCTTACCTAACATATCACAGCATATCTCTGGACACCGTGCATGATCACAGCGTCAACACTATGCAGTGCAAGGCACCTACAAACAAGTTGGAGCAAATACATGCAATTATTAGAGTAAAACTCCAAATTACAATGTCATCACCGTAAATCAATATTATCACACACAATATGTATAATAAAGCAGTAGATTATCAAACAATTGGCGTTAATCCTATTGGAGAAAACCTATCATACCTCTTAATGTGTCACACTCAAAACGCACCTCAACATTCTTCCTCACACAATTCCACACACACACACAATCGACCTCTGCAACACACACAACCCCCCATCCCCCAGAGAAGGCCAGCCCGTTCATGCCCCTGACCGCTTAAAAAGTCCATAAATCCCTCAAAAGAAAGTCCCTATAGCCCTCCGAGAAATCCCTCTCCCACCTCCTACCATGTATTTCCCTGTTTCGACACTTTGTTCTATAAAAGGATGCTGCTATGGCCATCCTACGTTCCTCCGCCCCTTTGTCTCTCATTGCCCATGATATAAACACGAAATCAACCACTAAGTAAGCCACTGCCCTTTGAACCTTTACCCCTACCCCACCTACATCTAAACTGAGCGCTCTCAAAACCGACAACCCTTTCCCCCCCACATACCGGATTACTTTCCCTAACCATTCCCTCACAACCCCTAGGCTTTCACAAAAATAAACTACATGAAAAGCTGATTCATCTACCCAACAAACCTGACACTCCCCACCCGCCCTTATTCGCCTATTTCGTAATACAACCCCAGACGGCAATATTCCGTGAAGAAACCTATACATTACCTCCTTCACGTGTGGCCGGATGCGTAACCCTTTTAATCGACCCCAAATGTCTTCCCATGCGTCCATCGGGTACACTCCTTCCGTTGCCACTGCCACTCTAGGCCATAACTTCCTCTCCATGGACCCTACCCGCATGTTTCTCGGATCTCTGACCATCATCAATAGACGCAACAACTCCTCACCATCTCTCAAATCCTGTCCCTTCCACCATCTCCGAATATCTCCCTGCAGCATCCCCAACCCTCCACTCCCCTCCCCCCGAACTCTTAGAAACCCATGTTTCACATATACACACTTCAACCTTCTTTCCAAGTGAATTAACCCCAGCCCTCCCAAGGCCGCCGGAAGTGTTACCACCTCCCTTTTCAACCAATTGCATCCCGAACCCCAGATAAAACGGAAAACTCTGCTCAACAATCTCCGGACATCCCCATACACCAAAGGGTACAAAGCTGCCACATGCCATATTTTGCTGTACAAAAGCACAGTGACCACAATGACCCTCTGGTGTAGCGTAAGATGTGTCGGCCTCAATCCTGACAATCTTCCCAATACTCTATCTACCACACCCTTTGAATTAACCTCCCTCGCCATCTGAGCATTACCCATATGCACAACTCCACAAATTTTCACCTGGTCCACGACACACCACCTCACCCAGCCCCCCCTTCCCCCGCCCTCCCGCCTATGCACCTTTCCACTGCCCTATAAAACGGATTCTGTAAACATGCAAATAATATTTGTGACAACGGGCAACCCTGCCTCAATCCCCTGCCCATTTCCACATGCAACCCCACCCTCCCATTAATCTGTACACACATCCCAGCTCCCTGATATAAAGTAAGTGCCCAATTTACAATGTCCTCCCCAAACCCCTGCCGCTCCATGATTCTCCACAGAGCCTCCCTCTCGACACTGTCATACGCCGTTCTCCAATCCAACGCCAATACCCCTCGTTCCCCCTTTTGCGAACCCTCAATAAACCTTCTAATAACCCCATGCCCCTTATACATTGATCTCCACGGAATCCCATATTGACCCCTCACTATTACCTTTCCAATGACTTTCTTTATACGATTTCCCAAAATTTTTGCAAAAAGTTTGTAGTCTGCGCACATGAGTGATATCATCCGGTAATCTCTCACCGTGCACTAATTTTCACCCTTTGGCACCAAAACTACTAGCGCTGTCACCTGCAACGGTCCCAACACACCCCTCTCTTTTATGATATTAAATAATTGCACCAAAAAGTCTTTTAATACTCCCCAATGCTGTATGTAAAACTCCGTAGGCAGCCCATCTATTCCCGGCACCTTACCCCTGCTCATACTCATTAAAGCCATCCACACCTCTTCCTCCACAATAGGCCCCTGTAACTGTTCCCTGTCGTCCCTGTCCAGCACACACTGCACCCATCCCCCCATCTCTCTTAAAGCCCCCTCTCTCACACCCACACTCCTCACATATGCTCTAAGCCAAGCATCAACATACCCTCCCATCCCCTCTGTTGTCACCAAATCTTGTCCCTCCCTATACCCCTCGATGTCCTCAAGAACCCTCAAACCCACCATTTCCATTGCAATGCGCCGGCGCCCCTGCCCTCGCAGGACACACACCAATGGTCTATCACCCCATATGACCTCCTCCAACCCCCCTAAAACCCTTGCCGCATCAAACCTCTCGTTTTGCACTTCCATTAGGCGTTCCTTCACTCCCTCTATGTCAGCCACTGGGGTTCCCATTCCCCCCCTTCCTCTCTCATAATACTCCCTTAACTGCCCCTCAAGATACCTAATAAGCCCATAAGCCAACTGATTCTCGTGCTGTCCCTGTCGTACATAAAACTCTCGAATCCTCGTCTTTGCCGTCACATCCCACTATCTCAACACATCCCCATTGACTTCCATCCCCTCCCATAAGCCTTTCCACCATTGTGCAAATAGGACCCTCCCCTCAACATCTTGAAGCAATCGAACATTCAATTTCCAATAACTCTTATACCTGTTCGGCCGACCCTCCCATCCCAAATCCACTAAAACACCTCTATGATCAGAAAAAAACACATCCAAAACCCTTACACTCCGCACCACTGCTTTCCTTGTTACGTATATCCTGTCCAGCCGTGCAGCATACCCCTGCCTCACAAAGGTGTGCTGCACTTCCCACGCTGCCCCCCCTCCACATCCACCAACCCCACCCCGGTTAACAGGTCCCTCAGAACACCAGAACAATATCCTGCTCCCCTAGGTTCCACATCCCTGCGGCGTATGATGCAATTCCAGTCCCCTCCCACCACACCTAATGCTGGAAGCGACCTTAAGTGATACACCAATACTTCACGTACAAACTCATTCTTCGCTCGACTGTTCCCCTCCGCCGGACCATAAACACACACAAAAGACATCTTATCTCTTCCCCACGTCCCATCCACTCTTATAACCCTCTCCTCCCCCCCTCCTCACAATGATGTACAGTAAACAGGCTAACCTCCCTCACCAAAATAGCCACTCCTCATTTCAATCTTGTTGAGTGTGCCGCATATACAGTATACCCCTCAATCATCAACATACAACCCAGCTTGTGGTTGTACTCTTGCACAAACACTACATCTACACCATACCTAATGAGCATCTCATGAAACCATTCACACTTCCTATAATTTCTCAGACCATTAATATTTATAGAGAGACTCTTGAATTTGTCAATGGAGGTTTTCCTTTACGTACTGCACCACCTTTATCCCCCTTCCCCTTTATACGCCCTTGATCTTCAATCACCATTCTGTGATCTGCTTTCACATGCCCCTTGCCCCTGGACCCCCCCGGTCCATGCTCAACCACAACAGCCCAAACCTTTTTGCCCGAACGCTGCGCCGGAGTGAGCACATCGTCCACGTCCGAGGGCACTGCCGCTCTCTTCCATGACACTCGAGCCTTTCTCCCCGCCTCCACCAGGAAGCCATCCTCGTGCACTTCCGCCACCACAGTGCCAATTTGCAACCCAGCCTCAACCTGGGTCTCTGACATGCCTCTTCCCCCTCTCACCACCTGGAACCCCAGCAGTATCCAGGGCACCCACAAGCCCCTCAACTGTGACCTCTCCTGGGGTCCCTAACAGGTCGTGGAGGACTGAATCGATGGTAGCCTCCACGGCCCTGTCCTCACCAAGTGACACCACATCTCTGGTCTCCGGTGCCTGCCCGGCAGCGTATGACTGTCTAGGAAGAGTTACACACTGTTCCTCCCTCAAGGCGGCCTCCTCGACCTCCATACTCCAAGCCTTGTTCAAGGAAATCGACTCAGGTCGTGCCAAATTCAACGTCGCAAGGTCCTCTGATGCCTCCTTGTGCTGCTCCTTCGCCTGTGTACCCTGTTGTTTAACACACTGTGCAACAATGTGATCATAGGCACCGCATAAGCGACAGGTACGTCGTTGCCCCGCGTAAGTCACCATTACTTGAGTCCTGAAGTCTTCTAGGTAAACATAGGAAGGAATAGGATGCCTCAATGTCATTTTCAAGGAAAAACTTCCTTCAGGCATCCCAGCATATGATCCTTCCTTCCACTTTCCCAATGTTACCATATGAACAGTCCCAAACTTCTCGAAGACGGCACGTAGGTCTGCCTCATCAGCCTCAAAGGGTACATTCCTGATCTTCACCCATGTATAATGGCGGGACACATCATGTAGCCTTACCGTCACTGCAGGATTCACTGGTACACAATGATCTTGGAACCTGGCGACTATGTCCTCGTATACACTTGCATTGCAAAATTTCACAAAAATTCTATATGTCCCGTTCAAGGCTACACCATACAGCTCTTCGTTGGCAATGCCGTATGTGTCCCTGATGATGGCAGGTAATAAAACTTGAGCTGAGTGGGCATGCACAGCCCCACGCACCACTTCTATGCCGACAGTGTTTACCCTTCTTCTTGCCTGCTGCACCATTTTGAGAAAACCAAGTTGTCACCGGCTGACAGCAGAGGGCAGGCTCAGCTCACGTCCGCTCGTCCCAGAGGTTGAGCGACGAATGTCCAGTCTCTTTTTAAAGCTACCCAAGGCCCTACCCTCGACCACCCTACTCGGAAGATTGTTCAACGCATCCGCAACTCTGTTCGAAAACCAGTATTTACCTATGTCCTTTCTAAATCTAAATTTATCCAACTTACATCCATTATTTCTGGTGTATATAACCACATAGGATATATACACACAGGATAAATACACTGAGAGGCGTATTTCTCTCAGTGTATATATGCTGAGAGTATAATCTAATCTTTATTTTAGGGATTCAAATATTCTTATCTAATGGTGGACGGGTTACAAGACCCCTTAATGACCCTCATTTAGGTGATGGGATATAATCTCTTACTAACCCTCCAACCTGTCATATTCCGTCACACAGGATGGGTTTCAAGACACCTTGCAACACCAACAACACCAGCACCAATAACACACACAAATAACCCGCATATAGAAGAGAGGAGCTTACGACGACGTTTCGGTCCGACTTGGACCATTTACAAAGTCACAGTGTGACTTTGTAAATGGTCCAAGTCGGACCGAAACGTCGTCGTAAGCTCCTCTCTTCTATGTGTGGGTTATTGTGTATCGTTCCAGTCACGGTATTGTGCCTTTTTTTTTGTTACGAATAACACCATACAACAGTAAGACACCATGTTGTTGCAAGGGGTCTTGCTTCGACCTTTCAGTTAGTGTATGTAAAGTAAAAGGACACAAGTGCAACTAATGTGACATTTTATTGTGGCAACGTTTCACTCTCCAGGAGCTTTATCAAGCCATTACAAACAATACATGGACACAGAGGGTATACATAGGCTCAGAGTGAGGGGCAATACTAGTGGTAGTAGCAGTAGTAGTGACAAAAGTTGTAGTGGTAGCAGTAAGACAATATGGTATAACAATTAATTCGTACGTGAGTAAAAGGATATAAAAGCTATTACTTGGGTAACATAAAATTAGGTAACATAAAGTTAGGTAAGTAATAA
>NC_091385.1:2889467-2936967 GCF_038502225.1 Cherax quadricarinatus | reverse complement strand
AATTGTTCTTTAAGACTGAGGGACTGATAACCTCAGAATACAATGATCCCAAAAACTGAGTTTCTATTCCGTGACTCTATTTTTCCAATAGTTTATGCGTTTGGTTTTCTAACCATGATGACTCACTGTTCGTCACTGCTTCTGTTTTCTAACCATGATGACTCACTGTTCATCACTGCTTCTGTTTTCTAACCATGATGACTCACTGTTCGTCACTGCTTCTGTTTTCTAACCATGATGACTCACTGTTCATCACTGCTTCTGTTTTCTAACCATGATGACTCACTGTTCATCAATGCTTCTGTTTTCTAACCATGATGACTCACTGTTCATCACTGCTTCTGTTTTCTAACCATGATGACTCACTGTTCGTCACTGCTTCTGTTTAACATTTGTACAGTGACGTCAGTTGTAATGTAACAGTGCGATGCTTAAGTTAAATTTTAGAAAGATTATTATTATTATCATCATTAAAATTGATACTATCATTAAAATTATTATCATTAGCATTAAATAAGTATTATTATCATTAATATTATTATTAAAATTATTATTATTATATTTATTATTAATATTATCATTTAAATTATATTATTATTAAAATTATTAAAATTAAAATTATCATTACTATTCTTATAACTACAATTACTACTACGACTAATAATAATAATAATAATAATAATAATAATAATAATAATAATAATAATAATAATAATAATAATGTTAGTCACAGGATAATAGTATGATACATCTAATCTAGAACAAATTGTTACACCCTTTTGTTCAGTTTAAGTAGACTGTTTCTACTTGTTACTATCACAATGGTATACTTTTACATGTTATTTTTTTTATTTCACTTAATATTATATTCAGGAGTAATTCCATTAGTAGCTAAAATGGATTTACTCGACTTTATAATATTATCTGGTCGTATTACTTAGCTTTGTACATAGGTTATATAATTAGTACAAACTGCTGGTGACCTGGCCAAGCACCAGTAGGTGTTTTGAGCTGCTCAACCCCTGCTCTGACCGAGACAAAGTGGGCTGGTAAAGCCTCACAGAGTTCAGTTCATACCTTCCTCTGGACCAGGAAGGGTCGAGGGAAGTGTCCACCTCTAAACCACCATTCGCCTCCCTAGAAAATCCCAGGAATTTTCGGGAACTTGCTGCTAAGACTTATCTCGGCTGGAGGAGGCGGTTGAGAAGCTCTTAGAGAAAGTGAAGCCAAGTGAGCAAGTCTCTGTAGTGTATGAGGACTTATTGTAAAGTGAACCCTATCATAAGAAATCTATTAATGTATTCGAGTTTTTAGGCAACGCCTGTGCATGTACATATACTAATATTTTGTGACTCACTCAGAGCCATTTGTAAATACTTGACCTAGTACTGTGATGTTTTAATGAGAAATGGTTAAAGTATTCTACTCATAGTGCAAAATATGAGAAGATGGATTTAAGTGATTATTATGATTATTAATAAGTTAAATAGGAACTAAGAATTTCTTTTCCTCTACGAGTGAGTACCTAGACGTATTAAGTTTATTTTGTTACGAAAAGCACTATAACTCGGGGACCAACTGAATATGTTCGTAACACAGATAAGAAGACATCTAATTCAATACTTAACTAAATATAAATGCGTATAGAAGTTAGAGGGTAATAATGACTCAATTTATAGATTTTAGATCAGTGGAGAAACATGGGTTTGATGCTTGCACGAGTGAAGTCGCTGTACATGCTTCCTTATATCTGTTGTTCCTGTTTACCTAGTAGTAAGTAGGTACCTGGGTGTTAGACGGCTGTTGTGGGTGGCATCCTGAGGAAGGTGTAAGTGTACCTTAGGTAGGTCGTTCATACGTTCTGAAATGTTGACTGAATTGTGATGTTTGGATAACAGCTCTTAGCCTGAAAATTACCACTTTAGCCTGCAAATTACCACTTTAGCCTGCAAATTACCACTTTAGCCTGCAAATTACCACTTTAGCCTGCAAATTACCACTTTAGCCTGCAAATTACCACTTTAGCCTGCAAATTACCACTTTAGCCTGCAAATTACCACTTTAGCCTGCAAATTACCACTTTAGCCTGCAAATTACCACTTTAGCCTGTAAATTCACCAGCGAAAAATAAATGTAAACTAAGAGAAAGTAAAAATATCTTCAAGCATAAATGCAACAATGGAAACTAAATATACAAACAATATCAATTGCAGTACTCCCCTAGGTATAGCAGATGATGAGAAGAATAAGGATCATAGTCCTGGTGGATGGATAGGTTTATCAAAATCTATTAAATTCACAGAAATAGAAGTTTAAATACAGGGATTAAAACCATTGACTTTATTAAAAGGGCCACACTAGTAGGTAAGTTAAACCATTTAAAATGAGGAACCTAGAAGAATCTAACCATGAGAAGAATGGGTGTTCATTGCAGCAAATATGAAGCATTTTACCTCAAGAAATTTTAAAATTATGATGGTGGAGGCTCGATCCACCGTTCAGTGAGGAAGAGACAAAAAATGTACATAGTTTCAAAGAACTTTCAGATTTAACGGGAATGAAGGAAGAAAATGAGCACTCAAGAGGGAATGCAACCTTCATCCAGAGTGAAGGTGAATGTGGAGAAAAATATGAGCAGCATCCTGAATGTGCACTTCAAGGGGGTGGATTAGTGCCTCGTCTTTCTTAGGTCAAACTGATCCTTGTGGGATCAGTGCAAGGAATGATGCAGGCTCGATTCTCCGGTGGCTACTTGTGGTGTAGTCTCTGACCACCACCACAACCCTGAACAACCACTAGCACCACCACCACCACCACTAGCACCACCACCACCAGCACCACCACCACCACCAGCACCACCACCACCACTAGCACCACCACCACCACTAGCACCACCACCACCACTAGCACCATCACCACCACTAGCACCATCACCACCACTAGCACAACCACCACTAGCACCAGCACCACCACTACTAGCACCACCACCACCACTAGCACCACCACCACCACCACCACTAGCACCACCAGCACTAGCACCACCACTAGCACCACCACTAGCACCACCACTACTAGACCACCACTACTAACACTAGCACCACCACCATTAGCACCACCAGCACCACTATCACCACCAGCACCACCACTATCACCACCAGCACTAGCACCACCACCACCAGCACCACCACCACCACCACCACCACTAGCACCACCACCACTAGCACCACCACTAGCACCAGCACTACTAGCACCAGCACTACTAACACTAGCACCACCACCATTAGCACCACCAGCACCACTATCACCACCAGCACCACCACTAGCACCACCAGCACTAGCACCACCACCACTAGCACCACCACCACTAGCACCACCACTAGCACCACCACTAGCACCACCAGCACTAGCACCACCACTAGCACCAGCACTACTAGCACCAGCACTACTAACACTAGCACCACAACCAGTAGCACCACTAGCACCACTAGCACCACCAGCACCACCACTAGCACCACCACTAGCACCACCACCACTAGAACCACCACCACTAACACCACCACTAACACCACCACTAACACCACCACTAGAACCACCACTAGAACCACCACTAGAACCACCACTAGCACCACCACTACTAGCACCAGCACTACTAACACTAGCACCACCACCATTAGCACCACCAGCACCACTATCACCACCAGCACCACCACTAGCACCATTCTTAAGCACGTATATAGGCCACAAACGTGACTTGAAACATGAAGCAACACGACTCTGTAAAAAAATTACTTAAGTACCTTAAAAAATAAGAACAACAACTCTCTCTCTCTCTCTCTCTCTCTCTCTCTCTCTCTCTCTCTCTCTCTCTCTCTCTCTTTCTCATTCCCTCCAAAGTGAAGTTCCTTAAAAATAGTTAAGGTCTTTTTATTCAAGAAATAGTAATTATCTTGCCCATTCCTTGTTTAAAGTATGATTACCCATCACTTTACCCATTCCCCAGGCGTAGTAAGGGCGAAACGTGACTTGAAGCTCTAAACAGAGCGAAACATGATAAAGCTTAAACAGAGCGAAACATTACTTGATAAAGCTCTAACCAGAGCGAAACGTAACTTGATACAGTATTACAGAGCGAATTACGACATAACAAAGCTCTACACAAAGCGAAACATCGCCAAAATAAACGCACGTTTTTCATGTGTCTATAACTTCAGAAAGAATATAGCCAATATTCACTCAGACACTTACGAAACTCTTCTGCCTTCGTTAACAAGATTTTCCAGAGCGGCAACTTACACCCACACTGCCATACCTGGAAGATTTATCCCCACGTACGTAAACAAAGTCAGTACCGAACCAGGATGATTTATCGTCTCGTACGTAAGCAAATAGTCAGTACCGAACCAGGATGATCTACCACCTCGTACGTAAGCAAATAGTCAGTACCGAACCAGGATGATCTACCACCTCGTAAGTAAGCAAATAGTCAGTACCGAACCAGGACGATCTACCACCTCGTACGTAAGCAAATAGTCAGTACCGAACCAGGATGATCTACCACCTCGTACGTAAGCAAATAGTCAGTACCGAACCAGGATGATCTACCACCTCGTACGTAAGCAAATAGTCAGTACCGAACCAGGACGATCTACCACCTCGTACGTAAGCAAATAGTCAGTACCGAACCAGGATGATCTACCACCTCGTACGTAAGCAAATAGTCAGTACTGTGCAGCTGGTGATTAGTGTCAGCAAGTCACGTTTGAATATAAATAAAGCATAAGGAAGCTGAAGTCAAGGTTTAGCAGTTCATAAATTATTATAGCTGACTTAGACTAAAGTTGCCTGTTTAATGGGATTTAAAACCTACCAACTACACTAGGGTCATTAAGGCTGCATCAAACCTTTATCAAAACCAAACGAGAATACCGTAATCCCCCTTTTAGGGAGTAAAACTCCCAACAAATAGGCTGAGAGGAAATATGTATTTCAGTGTATGTACCCTGTGCTCGCCAGAGTAGGCTGACCCGAAAACAACGTTTCGCCCTCAACGTTGTTACTGCCGGCCACACGCAAACCGACGTACGAACCACAGCCCGGTTGGTCAGGTACTGACTTTAGGTAGCTGTCCAGTACCTTCTTGAAGCTCTACGCATTTGTAGCCAGGAATATTTTAACGTTAAAATTAACATATCCAACATAGCCGCTAAACTAAGACATCCCAGGGGACCGAAATACTTCTCCCGAAATACATCCCCAGCGTTTGCTTACCTGTCTTACTAAATCACTTTCTCAATATCTATTACCAAGGTTAAGTTTATTCAGATATAGCTAATTATACATACAATCACATAGATTATAACACACAGCAGTATATGTGTAGATTACACAGGGTAACCCAAAAATCAAAGTCACTTATTTTCACTGGAGTCCTTTTTTTTGAACATTAAAATGGTATAAAATACCGACAGATTGTTAGGTAAGACACATATGCAACAGTTAGGTATCTTTATTTCGAAACGTTTCGCCTACACAGTAGGCTCTTCTCCAGACTGAGGGACTGACCACCTCAAAACTTTAAGGGTGATGGACTGATTACATCGTCTTCAAGTATCTTCTGCTTCTATCAACTTTCCTGTACTCGACTGAAGAAGCCTACTGTGTAGGCGAAACGTTTCGAAATAAAGATACCTAACTGTTGCATATGTGTCCTACCTAACACTTTTTTTTTTTTTTTTTTTGGAAGGACGCTGTTTGAGCCCAGGAAAAGCTCTGCAGATTTTTTCTTCGATTTAGAATTAAATGAAGAATGCCAAGGATGAGAAAATACAATTATGGACCAAGTTTTTCTCGATCGTGTAAACCATTGATAATGGAAGAGTCAATTGTAGGGTTGGCTGGAGAATATTAATGGTATTAATGTTAGTAATAATATACGATACTGACAGACGGGGAATTAGACATGTACAGCACCTGGGTGTCTTTATCCGAAGACGTTTCGCCAACCAGTGGCTTTATCAGTTCAGTACAGAGATAAGCGAGGACAGTATGAAGGTGAGGTAGTCAGTCCCTCAGTCTTGAGGAAATATACACAGAAGACAGTGGATGATAGGGTAATCAGTCCCTCAGTCTTGTGGAACCGTACACGCAAAACAGTGGAAGATAAGGTAATCAGTCCCTGTAGAACTGTACGTCTATAACTGTGTGTATATATGCCGAGATATACACATCTGTCAGTGTATATTCACCTTTCTCTGTATATTCAATGAGATACACATCTCAGTGTATATATACACCGAACAATACACATCTCTCCTTTAATAGACTGAGATATACACATTTGTGTGCATATACACACTAAGAAAGACATACACACACAGCTGTATAAGCAATACAGCATTACTCTCAAAATCTGATCACTAGGATTGTTAGTGTTGGCGCCACACTAACCGCCTAGACACCGCACCTAATCAGGAAATCTCAGAAGGACATTCTTTAGGCCTCTCCTTGAGAACCTCCGAGATTCACGGAAGCGCCTAGAGGCCTTGATATTTCAGAATTATCTTTTTGCAGTCCCACTTTTTCAGGGGCGATATTTGTCGCATTCTTCAGTGATTCTTATTTTTCATGAACTGGTCAAATTAATATTTATTAGACATATTGTGTTGTATTCCTCTGTTTAATAATAATAATAATAATAATAATAATAATAATAACTATTTTTACACGTACATGATATAACTTATACAGACCATAGCTCACACCAGTGACATACTATAGAGAAAGCTCTTTGTTATGGAGCGTATTTCGGGCAATTTTGTCCCCAGGATGCGACCCACACCAGTGGACTAACACCCAGGTACCTATTTTACTGCTAGGTGAACATAAGGAAACACATCCCAGTGTCTACACATACCGGGGATCAAACCACGTACCAACCGAACATCTGTAGGTAAATAAAACACATAATCCGCGGTTTGTGGCGTTTTATTGAAAAGAAGTGACGTTTTTATCTAATTTTTCTTAGTTTTCTAATATTATATATTTAAAAAAATCCCGTGAAAAAACAGGGATTTTAATCCTATATCGAATAGATGAAATTCCTGGTGGGCGAAACGTCTTCTCGGTAAAGTGCCATAAACCGCATATTATGTCTTCAAAATACGCAAAAAAATCTATCGTGTTAACATAGCGTGCAAGTAGACAGTTGACATTAAGCAGGTTAAGAGGTTATAGTAATGTGTTGATCCTTTACATACTGTCATGTACCACTTACTGTGATGCTTGCTTCCTGGTGGTCAACTGAGAGAGAGAGAGAGAGAGAGAGAGAGAGAGAGAGAGAGAGAGAGAGAGAGAGAGAGAGAGAGAGAGAGAAAGAGAGAGAGAGTTCGTGGGAGGAGTACGTAAAGAGGCCGGATAAACAGCCACCATGCCATGGTGACATAACTGTGACTGAGGTAAGGTCAGTGGATCTCATAAAAGCAAGATGGTAAACAAGGATCTAGAGGAAATTAATCAGTTTATAATGCGTAATATGAATGTGGAAGCGGACCGCATTTTAGATTTTTGGGGAAACAGAGAAGTGATGAGGGTAGGTAGTGCACCTCAGGGAGGGGATCATGATGGGTCTTGCTGACCCATTCTGAATCCTGGAAGGGTAGTGTGACTCCGGGAACTGCTGGTTTGACACAGTATTACATCCCGTTCTGAATCCTGGAAGGATTCGAGATCCATTCTGAATCCTGGAAGGGTAGTGTGAATCCGGGAACTGCTGGTTTGACACAGTATTACATCCCGTTCTGAATCCTGGAAGGATTCGAGACCCATTCTGAATCCTGGAAGGGTAGTGTGACTCCGGGAACTGCTGGTTCGACAGTATTATGATCCGTTCTGAATCCTGAAAGGATTCAGGATTCATTGCGGATTTTGCCTGGTCCGCCCCAGTATTATAACTTGTTCTGAACCCTTCCAGGACTCAGAACGGGTTTTCACTTAGGGCAGGTAGTGCATTGTTCATTACAATCTTAACTGGTCTGGAATAAGACTTAGACCAACTACCTGGTCTCCTTGAGAGAGAGAGAGAGAGAGAGAGAGAGAGAGAGAGAGAGAGAGAGAGAGAGAGAGAGAGAGAGAGAGAGAGACTGGCGCAACCTGATTTTTTCTCGACCTTTCACTCGATGATGCTCCACAAATTCGTCATCAGATAAACGTAGCAAGGCAACAAGACGAACGAGAGACATGTGCAACACTTGGATATCCTTATTGTCGAAACGCTCAGCAAGCAATAGCTTCCTCAGTGCAAAACAAAGAAAATTCAGTGGACGATAGGAAGACAAGAATTGCATCAGCCTCTCAACCTTCATTAACACTGAGACAAATTGCTGAAGGAGCTTATATTAGGACTCTGTTTTAGCTCTGCGTAGAGCTTTATCAAGACTTCTTAATTCATTGTTTGACAAAGCTCTACGCAGAGCGAGACGCTGCCATACCAAAAGCTTAATCTGCAACTTGTGTCCCCGTGTCAAGAGTTAATGGCAATACGACATACTTCGACCATCTGGCCTCTGTACAAAAAGCTTACATTGCTATGTCTTTCATTGGACGACGTTTCGCTCTGTGTGGAGCTTCATTTTGCAACTTGTATGTATATATATATATATATATATGTATATATATATGTGTATATATATATGTGTATATATATATGTGTATGTATATATATATGTGTATGTATATATATATGTATATATATATATATATGTATATATATATATGTGTATATATATATGTGAATATATATATGTGTATATATGTATGTATATACATATATGTGTATATATGTATGTATATATATGTATGTATATGTATATATATATATATATATGTATATATATATGTATATGTATATATATGTATATGTATATATATGTATATGTATATATATATGTATATGTATATATATATGTATATGTATATATATATATGTATATGTATATATATATGTATATGTATATATATATGTATATGTATATATATATATGTATATGTATATATATGTATATGTATATATATATATATATATGTATATGTATATATATGTATATGTATATGTATATGTATGTATATATATATGTATGTATATATATATATGTATATATATATATATGTATATATATATTATATATATATATATTATATATATATATATATCTCGATCTTCTGGGATCCTCTTCAGGTGATGAGGATCCCGGAAGGGGATTGAAATATACAACTCAATTGATCTTCTGGGTTCCTGTCTCCATGTGGGTTATTACTGAGCCTTTGCATCATACATAACTGTTACACATGTATCTTACTCATCTAGCTGTGTGTCCTTGACCGCCCCTCGTGACGCCTCTCTGTCTTGTGTTACCCGTCTATTGACGTCAAGGGATTCAATTCTACTGTGATGCTTCCCTGCTACTTGTCCAGTTTTTACGTGACGTCATTTCTACGTCAGTGCTAAAAACATGACGTCGTCGTATGTCGACGTAGTGCAGAGTAGAGACTTGTTGAACGACTTGAAAGGATTCCTGGACCGGGTCGCAAGGGCAATGACCCACAAAACTCATTATTGACTTCTAGCATGGATACAGGATTGGTAGGTTGTGTCCTACATACACTGAACAGAGTTTAGAAGAAGAAAAAGAAGACGAAAAAGGTGACCGTGATGAGTACCGTAGTCTTGAAGACTACGGTACTTATCACCTGCTCCTTGGCCGAGGGACTGATAACCCCAAACTCCTCCTCATCTTCCACCATTCTTCTTTATATTGGACTGAAGAAGTCACTAGCTGACGAAAGGTTTCAGCAACAAAGATTCCCAAATCTTGCACAAACGTCTCATTCTTCAACCTGTCAGTTTTCTAATCCATTTACATCATAAACTCAGCAGGGGGCCACTATGCACTTTACCGAGACCACTGAGCGAAACACTGCAATGTTTCACTCAATTCTTATTTCAGAAATATTATCCATCCCTGGTTATCTTGACTATCTGACTATACATCCTTGACCTCTCCAGGGGTGGCCCCATGGATCTTTTTTCATGACCTGTGACCTTTCTCCAGATAGACCTCTATGTGGTCATTCCCCTTATTGGACAGTATTCCTATGTAGCTTTTACACCTGATAAAGTCCAGCATTGGACTAAAAGTTGCAGCAGTACTAATTGTTTACCTCCAACAACATCTTTTTATCCAAGAACTCAATAGTCAAGTTTGGAGAGTGAAGATAGTGGCTGATTGATTGATGTAGGTTCGCCGGTACTTCCGGCCCGGGTCTTCTCCAGATGGCGCCCCGGCGAAGATAGTGGCGTTCCGTAGGATCACTGCTGGGACCTCTATTGATGCATGTTAACCATCTGGTTACTTTTTTCAAGATTGACGGACCGAACACATCCACTCTGAGGGACTGATAACCTCAGACTCCACATCTCCCACTGTTATTCTCTTATACTGGACTGAAGAACCCATTGGTTGGCGAAAAGTTTCCCAAATAAAGATCCCCAAATGTTTTATTCTTCTTGTTTTTTTAAATATTTACATCATACCTGGTTATATTAACAGTATAATACTTGCTTAGTATATATATTGTGCTGGTCCATTTATAGATATGTTCCCTGACGGCGTCCCGTGGCCTGGTAGGTAACGCTCTCGCCTCACACTGTCCTGGGTTCGTTTTCCGGCAGGGGTGAAAACAATAGGATGTGTTTCCTTAAAATACCTGCTGTTCCTGTTCACGTAGCAGTAAAATACGTACCTGGGTGTTAGTCGACTGGTCTGGGTCGCATCCTGGGGACAAAATTGACCTAATTTGCGGGAAATACTCAGTATAACAAGCGGCTTTCTATATAGTAATATGTCATTAATGTCAGCTATGGTCTGTATACCTTGTACATGTACTTGTAGAAATAAAGATTATTATTATTATTATAAGTCACGTGATCCCCGCTTGAACCACTAGCTAGGCCGGTGTCCTCTCACTCTTGACTAGGCCTAGAGTACAGGCAGACGTGCATAGGCCAGGCTCGCCATGAATATTCAATACAACGCCTCCAACAGCATTTCCACAGTTGTATTATTCTACCATCACTTCCCAATTACGAACCACGACACTTACAGGACGGAAAAAAGAGTCCCATAGGAAGAGTCGAAAAACTGGCATTAAAACCTAGCAAACTTGTGAAGCTGGGAGACTGGAAGGTAGTTGACAGAGTATAACCTGGACGGGACTGGCTGACTCAAACATCTTGTATAAACACTTAAAGACCTTGGAATATTAATCACCCAAAACCTGTTCCCTTAAGAGCACAGAAACAGAGTAGCATCGACAACACGGTACATGTATGGTACACGGTACCGTCAAGATGAAGAATTAGACATGTATGCAACATGTAATATAATAATGTTGATAGAATTACCTACAATTAATTGTACTTGTGCCCTTTAACCTAACATGTATAACATGTATCTTTATTTGCGAACGTTTCGCCCTCCAGTGTAGAAGAGCCACTCCTGCATATGCTTCAGATCCTCCGTCACCAACTTCAAGGCTGAGGGACTGATTACCTCGTCTTTTGTGTATAGTTCTACAGTCTTCACATTGTCCTTGAATTGTGTTGATAAAGTCACTGGATGGCGAAACATCCACAAATAACGATACCCAGATGTTTGCACTTGTGTCTATGTTGCACCTGTGTCTATGTTGAACATGTGTCTGTTGCACCTGTGTCTATGTTGCACCTGTGTCTAATGTTGCACTTGTGTCTAATGTCCACACTTGTGTCTGTTGCACGTGTCTATGTTGCACCTGTGTCTATGTTGCACATGTGTCTAATGTTGCACTTGTGTCTGTTGCACCTGTGTCTATATTGCACCTGTGTCTATTTTGAACATGTGTCTGTTGCACCTGTGTCTATGTTGTACCTGTGTCTATGTTGCACATGTGTCTAACGTTGCACTTGTGTCTGTTGCACCTGTGTCTATGTTGCACATGTGTCTATGTTGCACCTGTGTCTATGTTGCATATGTGTCTAATGTTGCACTTGTGTCTGTTGCACCTGTGTCTATATTGCACCTGTGTCTATGTTGCACATGTGTCTATGTTGCACATGTGTCTAATGTTGCACTTGTGTCTGTTGCACGTGTCTATGTTGCACATGTGTCTATGTTGCATATGTGTCTAATGTTGCACTTATGTCTGTTGCACCTGTGTCTATATTGCACCTGTGTCTATGTTGAACATGTGTCTGTTGCACCTGTGTCTATGTTGCACATGTGTCTATGTTGCACATGTGTCTAATGTTGCACTTGTGTCTGTTGCACGTGTCTATGTTGCACATGTGTCTATGTTGCATATGTGTCTAATGTTGCACTTATGTCTGTTGCACCTGTGTCTATATTGCACCTGTGTCTATGTTGAACATGTGTCTGTTGCACCTGTGTCTATGTTGCACATGTGTCTATGTTGCACATGTGTCTAATGTCACACTTGTGTCTGTTCCACGTGTCTATGTTGCACATGTGTCTATGTTGCATATGTGTCTAATGTTGCACTTATGTCTGTTGCACCTGTGTCTATATTGCACCTGTGTCTATGTTGAACATGTGTCTGTTGCACCTGTGTCTATGTTGCACCTGTGTCTGTTACATATGTGTATGTTGCACATGTGTCTGTTGCACGTGTCTGTTGCACGTGTGTCTGTTGCACGTGTGTCTGTTGCACATGTGTCTGTTGCACATGTGTCTGTTGCACATGTGTCTGTTGCACCTGTGTCTATGTTGCATATGTGTCTAATGTTGCACTTGTGTCTGTTGCACCTGTGTCTATGTTGCACATGTGTCTATGTTGCACCTGTCTAATTCTTCACTAGCAACACACACTGAGTTAGCAACATAATTAACATACAGGAAGCTCCAGGTTGTGACAAAACAGTTCCGTTCACAACGTGTAATAAACTCATTGAACTTTGCAATTGTCTTTGTTTTAACAGGTCTAACCAGTTAATTAATGAGTCACATGTGCAACAGTTAGACAATTTTATTCCGAAACGTTTCGCCTACACAGCAGGCTTCTTCAGTCAAATACAGAGGAGGCAGCAGAAGCAGTAGAGATGTAATCACGATGTAATAAGTCCATCACCCTCCAAGACGTACTTTTGAGGTGGTCGGTCCCTCAGAACTAGGGGGCATATGATCACGACGTATAAAATCAGGGTTGTAACAAGAACAAGTAAGCAGGGCTAGGAATTGCCATCTAGTGGACCTTAGAGGCTAACTTATTGTGCATCACGAATCCACCCTATGCGTGGGTAAGACAGTACAGAACTTGTAACTCTATATCTAAACTATCTGCTGAGAAGAACTATCTGCTGAAAAGAACTATCCACTTTTATCTAGAATAAGAACTATTGTGGACTATCATGTATTATATCTATGAATGAGACAAGTACAGAAAAGCAGAGGGCTCTCTTTCTACCCTCCGGCTTCTGCCAGCTGGAAAAACAGACCATATCACTCTAAAAAAAATAACATGAAAGGTAACGTAAGATTTTTGCTAAGTTACAGTTAAATATTTTACAACGACGTCAGAATACAAGTTCGTTCTGCAAACTGCGCCTCTGTACCAAAGAAATTATTTTCCTTGTTAACCCTCATGGATATTAAACGTATTTCGTTAACATAACAGGGGAAAAGAATATGAATGAGCTAAACAATGAGTACTGGACGTGATGTGAGCTGGCAAGTCATGTGTAGCCTTGTGATTTTGCTCTGCCCTTGACAGGAGGGATATTTGGGTGAGCAATATTCTAGCCACTACCATCCACAGGATGGATATGAGGTACACAGTAAACTAGCCACTACCATCCACAGGATGGATATGAGGTACACAGTAAACGAGCCACTACCATCCACAGGATGGATATGAGGTACACAATAAACTAGCCACTACCATCCACAGGATGGATATGAGGTACACAATAAACTAGCCACTACCATCCACAGGATGGATATGAGGTACACAGTAAACTAGCCACTACCATCCACAGGATGGATATGAGGTACACAGTAAACTAGCCACTACCATCCACAGGATGGATATGAGGTACACAATAAACTAGCCACTACCATCCACAGGATGGATATGAGGTACACAATAAACTAGCCACTACCATCCACAGGATGGATATGAGGTACACAGTAAACTAGCCACTACCATCCACAGGATGGATATGAGGTACACAGTAAACTAGCCACTACCATCCACAGGATGGATATGAGGTACACAATAAACTAGCCACTACCATCCACAGGATGGATATGAGGTACACAATAAACTAGCCACTACCATCCACAGGATGGATATGAGGTGCACAATAAACTAGCCACTACCATCCACAGGATGGATATGAGGTACACAATAAACTAGCCACTACCATCAACAGGATGGATATGAGGTACACAATAAACTAGCCACTACCATCCACAGGATGGATATAAGGTACACAGTAAACTAGCCACAACCATCCACAGGATGGATATGAGGTACACAGTAAACTAGCCACAACCATCCACAGGATGGATATAAGGTACACAGTAAACTAGCCACTACCATCCACAGGATGGATATGAGGTACACAATAAACTAGCCACTACCATCCACAGGATGGATATGAGGTACACAATAAACTAGCCACTACCATCCACAGGATGGATATGAGGTACACAATAAACTAGCCACTACCATCCACAGGATGGATATGAGGTACACAATAAACTAGCCACTACCATCCACAGGATGGATATGAGGTACACAATAAACTAGCCACTACCATCCACAGGATGGATATGAGGTACACAGTAAACTAGCCACTACCATCCACAGGATGGATATGAGGTACACAGTAAACTAGCCACTACCATCCACAGGATGGATATGAGGTACACAATAAACTAGCCACTACCATCCACAGGATGGATATGAGGTACACAGTAAACTAGCCACTACCATCCACAGGATGGATATGAGGTACACAGTAAACTAGCCACTACCATCCACAGGATGGATATGAGGTACACAGTAAACTAGCCACTACCATCCACAGGATGGATATGAGGTACACAGTAAACTAGCCACTACCATCCACAGGATGGATATGAGGTACACAGTAAACTAGCCACTACCATCCACAGGATGGATATGAGGTACACAGTAAACTAGCCACTACCATCCACAGGATGGATATGAGGTACACAATAAACTAAACTAGCCACTACGATACGATCCACAGGATGGATATGAGGTACACAATAAACTAGCCACTACCGTCCACAGGATGGATATGAGGTACACAATAAACTAGCCACTACCATCCACAGGATGGATATGAGGTACACAGTAAACTAGCCACTACCATCCACAGGATGGATATGAGGTACACAGTAAACTAGCCACTACCATCCACAGGATGGATATGAGGTACACAGTAAACTAGCCACTACCATCAACAGCATGGATATGAGGTACTAAACTAGCCACTACCATACACAGGATGGAAATGAGGTACACAGTAAACTAGCCACTACCATCCACAGGATGGATATGAGGTACACAGTAAACTAGCCACTACCATCCACAGGATGGATATGAGGTACACAGTAAACTAGCCACAACCATCCACAGCATGGATATGAGGTACACAGTAAACTAGCCACTACCATCCACAGGATGAATATGATATGAGGTACACAGTAAACTAAACTAGCCAGTAAACTACCATCCACAGGATGGATATGAGGTACACAATAAACTAGCCACTACCATCCACAGGATGGATATGAGGTACACAGTAAACTAGCCACTACCATCCACAGGATGGATATGAGGTACACAGTAAACTAGCCACTACCATCCACAGGATGGATATGAGGTACACAATAAACTAGCCACTACCATCCACAGGATGGATATGAGGTACACAATAAACTAGCCACTACCATCCACAGGATGGATATGAGGTACACAATAAACTAGCCACTACCATCCACAGGATGGATATGAGGTACACAATAAACTAGCCACTACCATCCACAGGATGGATATGAGGTACACAATAAACTAGCCACTACCATCCACAGGATGGATATGAGGTACACAGTAAACTAGCCACTACCATCCACAGCACAGTAAACTACCACTACCATCCAGGATGGATATGAGGTACACAGTAAACTAGCCACTACCATCCACAGGATGGATATGAGGTACACAATAAACTAGCCACTACCATCCACAGGATGGATATGAGGTACACAATAAACTAGCCACTACCATCCACAGGATGGATATGAGGTACACAATAAACTAGCCACTACCATCCACAGGATGGATATGAGGTACACAATAAACTAGCCACTACCATCCACAGGATGGATATGAGGTACACAGTAAACTAGCCACTACCATCCACAGGATGGATATGAGGTACACAATAAACTAGCCACTACCATCCACAGGATGGATATGAGGTACACAATAAACTAGCCACTACCATCCACAGGATGGATATGGATATACTGTTAACCTCATCAGTGGTAAAGCCTAATCCAACCACTACAGCTTTCACGAGGATCATTATCTGGTGTTATCTTTGTCAAGGTTTACCTCTTTTTCCCACAACGTGGTTACAAAAATAATATTTATCCATGACCATCTTTGGACCTTTAACTATGTAACACGATTGAATTCATGAGTTCAATGTTATGACTTCTGTGGTATATGCCATGCAAACTTTCTCACAAAGAACTATTTTCTTCAAAAGAGCCTCGTTGAGGAACAAGCTGGAGTTTCAAGATTCCCTTGCCATGAGTTCCAACCCCACGAGTATCGGATTCTGTTTGTAATCGTCTTATTGCGATTCCATGAGTCAAACTGGTGTTCCATATTACTTGTGGAATGCAATACCGATGTGTTGATGTACGAGGCACATGTGCAACACTTGGGTATCTTTAATGCTGAAGCGTTTCGCCTCTACGATAGTCTTCAGTCGAATGTAAGCGAATACAACACCGGACGCAGGAGTAGTTTTGACGTGATCAGTTCATCAGCCTTGATAAGAGGTGTTGAACCTTAGTGTTGCACATGTAGCTTAGTGTTGCACATGTCTCTTGTCCATCAGACTGATACTGGGACACTATCTCTCTCTGAACCTTAAGTAAACCAATGCAACATTTGGATCAATTTGGCTTCCTAAAATTTCGAGTTAGTTCTGTCCATGGACACTAATGTCTTCGAAGACCCAATACTTTTTTATGCATTATCTTCACCAGCTTGGCCAGTAATATATATTTTTTTGGCCATAATCAATTTTGAATCACTAAATGATGAATCCATGAATAACTGATGGGGAAGTTGCAAAAACATCAATAATCGAGAGCTACGTGATTGTAGCCAAACTCAGAAACACAGAAACGTGGCGAAAAACTAGGCGCTTGTCTCACCTGCCTGACCTGTAGTCTATTCGGGGTCTCTTGGTAAACTTCCCCTGTGTTCAGGTCTCTTGGTAGCCTTCCCCTGTGTTCAGGTCTCTTGGTAGCCTTCCCCTCTGTGTAGGTCTCTTGGTAACCTTCCCCTCTGTGTAGGTCTCTTGGTAACCTTCCCCTCTGTGTAGGTCTCTTGGTAACCTTCCCCTGTCTTCACGTACACAGTTTACATTCCCTGGGTCCCCGATGTATGTTCTCATTAATTCTTACATTATCCTTAAATAAGGATAAGCAGGATTCCATCTTATAAGACACGTTGATGAGCTTAATACATGTACAACACCTGGGTATCTCTATTTCTCAGTAAAGATACCCAAGTGTTGCAACTTGTCGGTATTCTATACCATGGCAACTTGATGCTTGTTTGACATGCTGTGTATATCAGAAATAATATTTGCCACAGTACGGAGCGTAAGGGACACCATTCACCATGTTCATAAATTCTGACACCTCTTCCTGTGACAACATAGGCTATATACAAAGGTTTATTTTTTTGGTCAGCGTATATATGCCGAGCATTTATTTTGATTTCTGTTATGTCTGGTGGTGAGCAGGTTACTCGCAGCCCTTTACCAGGCCTGGTGAAGGGTAATCACCCCTTTACCAAGAGTGGAAAAGGGTAATTACCCCTCTCCAGGCTTGGTAAAGGGTTTAATGACCCTCGTGCAGTCCATGGGCGTTCAGCTAAATTGCCCAACCAGCCGAATCATCGTTGTCACCTCACACGTCAACGTTTCTTGATTCAGTGAAGTAATTTTCCCGTTATTCCTACCTGCTCTTCCAGTTTGTGGGAAAAGGTGTCAAATATATTTTTACCTTGAGAAAAATGCTGCTATGTCCTTCTCGGTGTTTCTCTCAGTCTGACTCTTCACCCTTGCATTCTCGGTTCTGATTAATCTCCTCACTTCTCAGTTCTCGTCTGTCCTTCAGTTATTCCACGCCTTTATTCGTTTTTATTGCCTGCATCTCTGACTGAACCGAAGGTTCTCTTTCGATTTATTGTTTATCCGTCTTCTAGGTGTGAAGTTCTTGTCTTCTTCCTGGTACTGTCCAGCTAAGTGCTTGTCATTTTACCTTCTTGATCTACCTCATATTGTAAATATTCTGAAATTCGTTAATTCTTTCAAGATTCCCTCTCCTGGAGTTCGGTTCCACTCTTCTTTACCTGCCATTCTTTCCTCTACGTTTAGTGTTTGTGTGCTCACCTATATGTGGTTGCAGGGGTCGAGTTATAGCTTCTGGCCCCGCCTCTTCGTTAGTCGCCATTAAGTTCACTCTTTCCCCGCTCCAAGAGCCTTATCGTACCTCTCGTAAAGTTGTATGTGTGTGTGTACTCATTTATATGTGGTGTTTAACCTGTCTTAATAGATGTGGATCTTAAAAGACATACTGTTCAATCCCTCCCCTCCTTATATCCCAATAAATCCTCAGTGTATTCTCACAGGTACCTTGTGTATGTGTTCCAGCACCTACCCAATCCGTCCTAGGTGCCACTTCTTGCCGCTGCACCAGTCGTAAGTACCATGATCAACAAGCTATTGGGTTAAACTCTACCACTGAAAACCTTCCCATCAACAACCTGTTCTTTCCTTATCCCCAGTTCCTCATTTACCCCACAAGCCTCTTACTTTAACTCTCTTGATCTATATGTGGTTGCAGGGGTCGGACTCACAGCTCCTGACCCCGCCTCTTCGCTATCATTATTAAGTCCATTCTCTCCCTCCTCCAAGATCCTTATCGTACCTCTTCTGAAGCTGTGTGTGTGTGCGTACTGGTAACACTCTGCTGACACAATTCATTGCATATCATCATACAACTTACCCATCAACCCACAGTTGCAGCAGTTGCAGCCCAGGGCAAGGCTCCAGCCATCCTACAAGAGAACAAGGACGGGTGTGGCTAATTTTTTACACGACCACCGCTGCTGCCTCGGGGAATCTGCACCTGAGACACCAAAAAAAAAAATCTTTTTCTGACAAAAAAAATAAAATTTTTGAGAATGGTTTAATTACAATTTAACAAATAGTATATATTCGAAAAATAGAATTTTATGTATAGAATATGATCGTAGAAGCGACAATAGGTACTTAAGATGTCCTGGCGGTGTGATAGAGAAAAGACGGCAACCTCTGTGTATAAGGCGAGATATTTGTGTGACGTCACAGCTGGGATGGGTATATAAGGAGGGTTGATGCTGCAGTCTGCCACAGGTCAGCTATTAGAGTCGCACCAGCAACATCCTCTCCAGCAACATGAAGATTTTCGTAAGTTAAAAGTGCCCCGTCTAGAAATGATATTCTCACTTAATATTTTAAACAGTCAGTGGTCCAAATCGGACCGAAACGTCGTCCTAAGTTCCTCTCTCATATGTGTGCGGGTTTGAGGAGGACCTGCCTAGCATGGGCCAGTAGGCCTGCTGCAGTGCTCCTCCTTTCTTATGGTCTTTGTGTGTTTAGTATTCTAAGTGCGTGTGAGGGGTCAGGAGCAAGCAGTAGTGGGGGATCGAACCTCCGTCCTCTGTATACCACTGAAGACACGCTCTTCTCAGAGTCAGAACTACCCATCCGAGTTTAGCTCTTCACGAACGATAAAACAACACTGAATAGTAATTAAATGTTCACTTAAAATATTTCATTAGTTCTGTTATACCTATAACGAAAACTTGACGGAATGTGTATATATAAACTGTGAAGTGTATCTCTCAGTGTATATACATTGTTAGACGGGTATCTCTCAATGTATATATACCGTGAGGTGTGTATTTCTCGGTGTATATACATTGTAAGATGTGTATCTTACAATGTATATACCGTGAGGTATCTCTCAATGTATATAGTATTTATAGTCACATATGAAAGATGGGGTGGTCAGAAAAACAGAATATTCAAACAGATTCAAGGAGAAATCTCAATATTTATCCTTGAAGTGTTTTAAACAAACCATACCACGGGTGGGGTTTGAATCCGCGATCAGAAAATCATAAAACTCCAGACCGACGCGTTAGCCACTGGACCACCCGGCTACAATAAGATTCACCCAACTAGGTATATTTATACACCATAGGAAGGTTAGCATAGGCCACCACTGTGACCATATGTCGTCTGTTTCTGTTGCAGATTCTCCTTGTGGTGATTGGTGTGGTGTCAGCCCAGCTTGGTGCTGGCCAGGTGGGAGGTGCTGCTCCAGCCCAGGGTGCTGGAGGTGCTGCTGGTGTTGGTGGTCCTGGGGCAGCTCCTGTAAACCCCTACGGACCTAAAGTGTATGGTTCTGGCCTCAACAATCCCTTCGCCTTCCCTCACAACACGTGGGAAGTGAGTCGTGCTGCTGCGGTGGCAGCTACCAACCCCAACCTCTATGTGGTAAGTTGGAAAAGGACAAACAAATGTAAATATTAGGACTGGCATCGTCCTCACTTAAGATTTATCTCTACGTGGTAAGCTCCGTCAATCCACAGTTTCATTTCTTCCTAAAATGGAGTTGCGGTGATGCTAACAAAGTTCCTTTGAGCCATAATGGGACTAAACTGATGCTAACAAGGGGCTCTTGAACCACATTGCAACTTCCCTGACGCTAACAAAGCGCCCTTGAACCACAGTGGATTTTCCCTGACGCTAACAAGGGGACCTTGAACCACAATGGGGCTTCCCTGACGCTAACAAGGGGCACTTGAACCAGAGTGGGGCTTCCCTGACGCTAACAAGGGGCACTTGAACCAGAGTGGGGCTTCCCTGATGCTAACAAGGGGACCTTGAACCACAATGGGGCTTCCCTGACGCTAACAAGGGGCACTTGAACGACAGTGGGGCTTCCCTGACGCTAACAAGGGGCACTTGAACCAGAGTGGGGCTTCCCTGACGCTAACAAGGGGCACTTGAACGACAGTGGGGCTTCCCTGACGCTAACAAGGGGCACATGAACCACAATCGGGCTTTCCTGATGATAACAAGGAGCCCTTAAACAAAAAAATAAAGGAGCCCGTCTCTCCTTCTGCTCATACTTCATTTTCTTTGATTCCCAGACACTGTCCGACCTCTCTTACCTTAGTGCTAATTCACCTTGATCATCAGTAATGTAAAACAATAACAATCCTTCTCTTAATCTGTAAAAAACTTTGCGTCATGTTTATTGCCTCACAAAAATTATTTATTTAAGAGGTTATTTTAATAATAATAATAATAATAATAATATTAATAATAATAATAATAATAACAATAATAATAATAATAGTAAATATATGTGGAGGAGAGTAAAGACTTACAGTTTTTTAAAGTTACTTGGTAGACTAGTTAAGTTTATATATTAATGGTATACAGTACGTGTGAGTTGATAAGAAACATGTGCAACACTTGGGTGTCTTTGTGGAGACGTTTCGCCCAACAGTGGCTTCATCAGTCCAATATTTTCTATCTGCCAAGTTGAGGGAATGATTATCTCTGACTGCCTCTTAATTATTTCTTCCTCTCCCTGTCTTCTTCTCTGTAATGGGCTGATAAATCCCCCAGTGTTCTTCTCTGTAATGGGCTGATAAATCCCCCAGTATTCTTCTCTGTAATGGGCTGATAAATCCCCCAGTATTCTTCTCTGTAATGGGATGATAAATCCCCCAGTATTCTTCTCTGTAATGGGATGATAAATCCCCCAGTATTCTTCTCTGTAATGGGCTGATAAATCCCCCAGTATTCTTCTCTGTAATGGGATGATAAATCCCCCAGTATTCTTCTCTGTAATGGGATGATAAATCCCCAGTATTCTTCTCTGTAATGGTCTGATAAATCCCCCAGTATTCTTCTCTGTAATGGGATGATAAATCCCCCAGTATTCTTCTCTGTAATGGGCTGATAAATCCCCCAGTATTCTTCTCTGTAATGGGCTGATAAATCCCCCAGTATTCTTCTCTGTAATGGGCTGATAAATCCCCCAGTATTCTTCTCTGTAATGGGCTGATAAATCCCCCAGTGTTCTTCTCTGTAATGGGCTGATAAATCCCCCAGTGTTCTTCTCTGTAATGGGCTGATAACCCCCCCAGCATTTTTCTCTGTAATAGGCTGATAAACCACCCAGTATTCTTCTCTGTAATAGGCTGATAAACCACCCAGTATTCTTCTCTGTAATAGGCTGATAAACCACCCAGTATTCTTCTCTGTAATAGGCTGATAAACCACCCAGTATTCTTCTCTGTAATAGGCTGATAAACCCAGTGGCTGGCGACACACCTCCGCGATCAGTATACCAAAGTGTTGCACATGTCTCTTAGCGAATAATTAATGCGCAAAACGTGCTAAACTACTTTTCTCTCTCCCACACAGCGCGTGGAGTCTGACGGAGGCTGGGAATTTACCAACCGCTTCGGAGAGAAGGTTGATGTGTACAACAGCTTCGGCCAAGAGCTTGACTAGTGCAGTCTTTATCTTCTTCTGTCATTCACCTCATCTCGCCTCTATGAAGGCTGTCACCTCAATAATTTACCCCTCCCATACATCTGGATGTAAAAAAAACACAGGTTCTGTTGCTCTACAGCCCTGGCTATACAGCAGGTCTGCTGCTACACAGCCCTGGCTATGCAGCAGGTCTGCTGATACACAGCCCTGGCTATGCAGCAGGTCTGCTGATACACAGCCCTGGCTGTGCAGCAGGTCTGCTGATACACAGCCCTGGCTATGCAGCAGGTCTGCTGCTACACAGCCCTGGCTATGCAGCAGGTCTGCTGATACACAGCCCTGGCTGTGCAGCAGGTCTGCTGGTACACAGCCCTGGCTATGCAGCAGGTCTGCTGCTACACAGCCCTGGCTATGGAGCAGGTCTGCTGTTACACAGCCCTGGTTATGCAGCAGTTCTGCTGTGCAAATCATTAGATACCAATTGGAGTCAGAATAAGAACAGGCAATTTTGGCTGTGATAAAAACGATAAAATCTTGAATTTTGTAAGCTTTCATGTAAATATTTATTTCTACACGTCTCTCTCTCTCTCTCTCTCTCTCTCTCTCTCTCTCTCTCTCTCTCTCTCTCTCTCTCTCTCTCTCTCTCTCTCTCTCTCTCTCTCTAAGTCATCTCAAAACACAACCGCTCGACTCTATAGCCCATGAAGGTGTGAGCTTTTCCTTGTCCTCCTGTCCTAGGTGCTCACTAGTGCTCAGTAGTGTTCACCAGTGTTCACACGTGTCCACATGTGCCCACAAGCGTTCACTAGTGTTCAGCAGTGTTCACCAGCGTTCAGCAGTGTTCAGCAGCGTTCACCACGGAGGATTCAGAACTATGGCACACCTGGCATGGGAGTTTTGGCTGCCCTGTGATAACACACACGTCTACTGCTCCCTCTATCAGGGGAAATTTTGACTGAAAAGTATAACTTCAGTAATTATAAACATTGATTATATGTAAATAAAGATATGGACAGTATCTATAATGTTTGATTTTTCTCCTAATCATTATTATCATTATTATTATTATTATTATTATTATTATTATTATTATTATTATTATTATTATTATTGCGTTTGTTGCCGTTATTATTATTATTAATAGCAGTAGTAATAGTAGTATTTTTTATCATATTCATGGAGAAACGCTAAGACCGTAGGGGAAGTAATACAGCCCTTGAGGAATTCGAAGAAATCAGGTTTGATCCAAGTAGATACCAGCTCCAGTTCCTTGGACTAAGAGCATTTCCCACAATTGTGGTTAATCTTGACCCCAGGATGCCACCCACAACAGTTAACTAACACGCAGGTACCTATTTACTGCTTGGTGAACAGAGACAGCAAGTGTAAGGTGATTAACACCCAGGTACCTACTTACTGCTTGGTGAACAGGGACAGCAGGTACAAGGCGATTAACATCCAGGTACCTACTTACTGCTTGGTGAACAGGGACAGCAGGTACAAGGCGATTAACATCCAGGTACCTACTTACTGATTGGTGAACAGGGACAGTACGTGTAGGGAAACATACCCGACATTTCACCCGTGCTGGGGATCGATCCCAGACCTCACAGTGTGGGAGCTCAGGACGCTGCCAACGAAGCCACGAGCACCAATCTCCACTAAAATTAAGCCACGATTAACATATCAATTACCATTTTCAACTACAGGACTACATTTCGAGGTTATTTAATTAGTACTAATAACTGTAATTAGTAGAGCACGAGGTAAAAAAAAAATTGAGGGTCTTTTAATGGTTATACTTTGATAGTTACACTAATTACATTAAACTAGTTATGTTTTCTTTATGTGAGTTTTCTCTTGTTGACATCGGCTTAACCACTGACCCGTGGCCTGGTAGGCAAGGTTTTCGCTTCACACGCTGAGGGTTCGTGGCTCGGTACTGTCTGTATGGTGGTACATTCAGTCACAGTATGTTGCAACCCCTGAATGGGTTGCAATGATTATTATGTATATATATAATTATTACCTTTTCATATAATTTTATATTGCTTATATTTGCGATAATAGCTAAATCGTAAATATATTGCTTTATATTGTTATTTGACGTAGCTTCCTTTGTTAGGTAGGATGTTACATATTATGTGCTCAGTTCAAGTCTTGATTGTCTAACTACTGTAATTATCGCTTGTGGCTCGTTAGACTGCTGGCTTCTCGTTGTTGCTGGGCAGCGACCCATGGAGCTATCACGTGATCGAGGTGGGGGGTGTCCTCACCTCGCCTGAAGTATTCAGTCTGGTCTAGACTCTCTTGGTGGTCGGGCAGATTGTCTGTCTCATTATTCTTGTTAGTTCTGTAGAACTCTGTTCACAGAACATTGTATAGACTTAGTGATTTTCGACGTTGTACTGAGGTTGTGTGTCGCATAGACACTCTGAGTAACTCAGGTTCTGACCTAATTTGTACTGGTATCTGTGTATTATCACAGTCGGGGATTTTCTTATGCTGAACTTAGATTCAGTAGTATGGTAGTTTTGTGACTTTTGTGGAGGATCTGCAGATGGTCCCTACTTAGTGTCGTTATATTATCTCCTTGTTCCTGATTTTTTGTCGCAGTTGCTTGTTGTATTGCTATTGGGCTTAGCATTCTTTTTGTTGTTCAAGCAGACTGTTCTGATTGCCAGTTGGTCAAGAAGTTAGTTTATGTGAGGACTTTATCAGTCACTTGTTTAAGTCTAGTCGAGTCTTGAGACATAGCGAACTACGTAGAGCACTTATACACATACACACAAACTTACTTGTACATATTTGTAATATCTTATTAAATGTTAATGTACCAGACGGTACTTAAGAATTATAAATGTGATATGTGCTTTCAGCACAATAATATTGTACTCA
This sequence comes from Cherax quadricarinatus, assembly GCF_038502225.1. Lineage (NCBI taxonomy): Eukaryota > Metazoa > Arthropoda > Malacostraca > Decapoda > Parastacidae > Cherax > Cherax quadricarinatus. The sequence goes on along the minus strand of NC_091385.1, from coordinate 2,911,112 downwards.
AGAGAAGTGATATTATTTTGATTACTGTGATTAATTTAATTTAATTTAATTTGATAATATACCTCTAGACTTAATAAATTTATTAAATTTTAATTTCTCTAGTTAGTAGCCTACCAGTTGTAATCCTGAAGCACTATTGAATAATACTGAATTCTAATGGATAATTGGACAAGGATACTGACTACTTGTTACGAAAACCCAGTAACAGGCTGGATGCTAGAAGGGCAGTCCTTTCTAGTATTCACTGGAGATCTCTAAGCTTTTAGAATCGCGTTTTTTGTAACACAGTATGACTGACACTGCCCAACATTATTATAATCAAAAAAGAAGCGCTAAGCCACAAGGGCTATACAGCGCTGCAGGGTAGGGAAGGAAGCGAGGGTATTGGACACTGCCCAACAAATCTGCTCTGGAACAAAGTCTAAAACGTCTTGCTCTTCAAGGACAACTAATTGCCTTTGATCCAAATTATTATCATTATAATTCATGTTAAGCCTTTAACCCACTTGGGTTAGTCAGTACAAGACGTAGTGGAGGCTCGATACTACGTCCGTCAAGCACGAGACAGATTCCCTATTTATACTCTGCTAGATATTTTCTAGAGGTACTGGAATCAAGTCTCTCTCTCTCTCTCTCTCTCTCTCTCTCTCTCTCTCTCTCTCTCTCTCTCTCTCTCTCTCTCTCTCTCTCTCCCCCATCAACACTATGTATCTTCTCCCAGGCAATTCATAACTCAATATGAAAAAATAAGAAACATGTACAACATTTATGAAACGTTTCGCCAGCCAGTGGCTTCTTCAGTCCAATACAGAGGAGAACGGTGGAAAATCAGGAGGCAATCAGTCCCTTAACATAGAGTCAATGTGTTCAATCTATCAATTTTAAGAAATATACATTTCTCAAGACTGATGGAGTGAACACATTGACTCCAGACTGAGGGACTAATTACCTCAAACTCCTCCTGTGTTTTCACCGTTCTTCTATCGGACTGAAGAAACCCTTGTCGGATATCTAAACCACTTACATCATACCTCGTATTATCTCACCAACACCATCATAAAAATCTTTCAAATCCATGTAAATGACTAATCTATCGGACGACCCAAAAAACCAGATGACATTTGAGGACCAAGACTTAACACCCGGATGCTGCCGGAGTCAAAATAATATATATATCGTAAGCTGGTTGCGTATTTGCGACGCCACGTAACACAAATGTGATAATGGCCGCCAAACTGCGTTGTAAATCGCCTTTATTTGGTTTGGTTAATGGGAAGCGTTAAGCCCGTAGGGGTCAGACGGTACCTGGAGATATGGTATTAAATTGTTAGTAATGCTGCTATTATTATTATTATTATTATTATTATTATTATTATTATTATTATTAGTAGTAGTAGTAGTAGTAGTAGTAGTATTACTGTTATTATTGTTATTATTGTTGTTATTATTAGTAGTATTAGTACTGTTGATGTTAACATTATTATTATCATTATTATTATTATTATTATTATTATTATTATTATTATTATTATTATTATTATCATTATTATTATTATTATTATTATTATTATTATTATTATTATTATTATTATTATGTGAACACTATGGATGTAGCAAGGCAGTACAGGCCAGCCTGTCAACAAGGCAACAAGGAAGGCAGTACAGGCCAGCCTGTCAACAAGGCAACAAGGAAGGCAGTACAGGCCAGCCTGCCAACAAGGCAACAAGGAAGGCAGTACAGGCCAGCCTGTCAACAAGGCAACATGGAAGGCAGTACAGGCCAGCCTGTCAACAAGGCAACATGGAAGGCAGTACAGGCCAGCCTGTCAACAAGGCAACAAGGAAGGCAGTACAGGCCAGCCTGTCAACAAGGCAACAAGGAAGGCAGTACAGGCCAGCCTGTCAACAAGGCAACAAGGAAGGCAGTACAGGCCAGCCTGTCAACAAGGCAACATGGAAGGCAGTACAGGCCAGCCTGTCAACAAGGCAACATGGAAGGCAGTACAGGCCAGCCTGTCAACAAGGTAACATGGAAGGCAGTACAGGCCAGCCTGTCAACAAGACAACAAGGAAGGCAGTACAGACCAGCCTGTCAACAAGGCAACAAGGAAGGCAGTACAGGCCAGCCTGTCAACAAGGCAACAAGGAAGGCAGTACAGGCCAGCCTGTCAGCAAGGCAACATGGAAGGCAGTACAGGCCAGCCTGTCAACAAGGCAACATGGAAGGCAGTACAGGCCAGCCTGTCAACAAGGAAGGCAGTACAGGCCAGCCTGTCAACAAGGCAACATGGAAGGCAGTACAGGCCAGCCTGTCAACAAGGCAACATGGAAAGCAGTACAGGCCAGCCTGTCAACAAGGCAACATGGAAGGCAGTACAGGCCAGCCTGTCAACAAGGCAACAAGGAAGGCAGTACAGGCCAGCCTGTCAAGGCAACAAGGAAGGCAGTACAGGCCAACCTGTCAACAAGGCAACAAGGAAGGCAGTACAGGCCAGCCTGTCAACAAGGCAACATGGAAGGCAGTACAGGCCAGCCTGTCAACAAGGCAACATGGAAGGCAGTACAGGTCAGCCTGTCAACAAGGCAACAAGGAAGGCAGTACAAGCCAGCCTGTCAACAAGGCAACAAGGAAAGCAGTACAGGCCAGCCTGTCAACAAGGCAACAAGGAAGGCAGTACAGGCCAGCCTGTCAACAAGGCAACAAGGAAGGCAGTACAGGCCAGCCTGCCAACAAGGCAACAAGGAAGGCAGTACAGGCCAGCCTGCCAACAAGGCAACAAGGAAGGCAGTACAGGCCAGCCTGTCAACAAGGCAACATGGAAGGCAGTACAGGCCAGCCTGTCAACAAGGCAACATGGAAGGCAGTACAGGCCAGCCTGTCAACAAGGCAACATGGAAGGCAGTACAGGCCAGCCTGTCAACAAGGCAACATGGAAGGCAGTACAGGCCAGCCTGTCAACAAGACAACAAGGAAGGCAGTACAGGCCAGCCTGTCAACAAGGCAACAAGGAAGGCAGTACAGGCCAGCCTGTTAACAAGGCAACAAGGAAGGCAGTACAGGCCAGCCTGTCAGCAAGGCAACATGGAAGGCAGTACAGGCCAGCCTGTCAACAAGGCAACATGGAAGGCAGTACAGGCCAGCCTGTCAACAAGGAAGGCAGTACAGGCCAGCCTGTCAACAAGGCAACATGGAAGGCAGTACAGGCCAGCCTGTCAACAAGGCAACATGGAAAGCAGTACAGGCCAGCCTGTCAACAAGGCAACAAGGAAGGCAGTACAGGCCAGCCTGTCAACAAGGCAACAAGGAATGCAGTACAGGCCAGCCTGTCAACAAGGCAACAAGGAAGGCAGTACAGGTCAGCCTGTCAACAAGGCAACAAGGAAGGCAGTACAGGCCAGCCTGTCAAGGCAACAAGGAAGGCAGTACAGGCCAACCTGTCAACAAGGCAACAAGGAAGGCAGTACAGGCCAGCCTGTCAACAAGGCAACATGGAAGGCAGTACAGGCCAGCCTGTCAACAAGCCAACATGGAAGGCAGTACAGGCCAGCCTGTCAACAAGGCAACAAGGAAGGCAGTACAGGCCAGCCTGTCAACAAGGCAACAAGGAAAGCAGTACAGGCCAGCCTGTCAACAAGGCAACAAGGAAGGCAGTACAGGCCACCCTGTCAACAAGGCAACAAGGAAGGCAGTACAGGCCAGCCTGCCAACAAGGCAACAAGGAAGGCAGTACAGGCCAGCCTGCCAACAAGGCAACAAGGAAGGCAGTACAGGCCAGCCTGTCAACAAGGCAACAAGGAAGGCAGTACAGGCAGCCTGTCAACAAGGCAACAAGGAAGGCAGTACAGACCAGCCTGTCAACAAGGCAACGAGGAAGGCAGTACAGGCCAGCTTATCAACAGATATAAAAAAATCTTGACAGTGGGGCAGCCGGTTAAAAATCTGATAGAGTGAACCAGAAAAAATAAATGAATTTGACGTCCTCGGACAGTGTGATCTTGAAAACCGGTTTGTATGAGAGTAATTGATCAGCCACCTGCCGAGAATACCGGTAACTGAAGCCGGTTAGATAACCGCAGATACCGGTATCTGAAACCAGACTGCTGGGTTCAACCGGTCTGCATTGCAATAGATACTGCTACGTTTAACAGGGCTGGGTTGCAACAGATATTGCTAGGTTCAACAGGGCTGGATTGCAACAGATACTGCTAGGTTCAACAGGGCTGGATTGCAACAGATACTGCTAGGTTCAACAGGGCTGGATTGCAACAGATACTGCTAGGTTCAACAGGGCTGGATTGCAACAGATACTGCTAGCTTCAACTGGATTGGGTAGCAACAGATACTGCTAGGTTAAACAGGACTGGACAGCAACAGATACTACTAGTTTCAACAGGACTGGACAGCAACAGATACTACTAGTTTCAACAGGACTGGACAATAACAGATACTACTAGTTTCAACAGGACTGGACAGTAACAGATACTACTAGTTTCAACAGGACTGGACAATAACAGATACTACTAGTTTCAACAGGACTGGACAATAACAGATACTACTAGTTTCAACAGGACTGGACAGTAACAGATACTGCTAGGTTCAACAGGGCTGGATTGCAACAGATACTGCTAGGTTCAACAGGGCTGGATTGCAACAGATATTGCTAGCTTCAACCGGACTGGACAGTAACAGATACTACTAGTTTCAACAGGACTGGACAGTAACAGATACTACTAGTTTCAACAGGACTGGACAGTAACGGATACTACTAGTTTCAACCGGACTGGATAGAAACAAATACCGATATCCGGGCAGGATGCCCACGGATACCTGTAACTGGTGTGACGGCAGATACCAGTCCTTGAAACTGGTGTACCAAGTACCAGGCCCGGTGGCCTGGTGGCTAAAGCTCCCGCTTCACACACGGAGGGCCCGGGTTCGATTCCCGGCGGGTGGAAACATTTCGAAACACCTGTTGTCCTGTTCACCTAGCAGCAAATAGGTACCTGGGTGTTAGTCGACTGGTGTGGGTCGCATCCTGGGGGACAAGATTAAGGACCCCAATGGAAATAAGTTAGACAGTCCTCGATGACGCACTGACTTTCTTGGGTTATCCTGGGTGGCTAACCCTCCGAGGTTAAAAATCCGAACGAAATCTTTTCTTATCTTATCTCTTAAGTACTGACCAGTTTCCGCTGTATGCCACGATAACCAACCTTTCAGCCGTAACTAAAATAAATCAGAATTACATTTACCGGATACATAATAAAACCGTATGAAAACGGTGGCTACAACAAAACACTATATTTGGAAGAAGAAAACATTGACTTATGTTTATTTTCTTGAGCAGTGACTAAACCATTTTCCTGATATGCAATGAAAGTGTGTTTGTGAATGTAGACACAAAATTTTGGTTATGGCCTTTACTGAGACGTTTCGCCCACCAAGGACTATTTTTTCTGACGGATATAAAGGACTAGGGCATGTATATATTGTTGCATATTAGTCACAAGACTTTTTTTTTGTTTCAGGGGGAAAGTGCAAACAGACAGGATCCCTTCACTCAAAGATACATGTTCCAACAGCAAAGTGTTTTTAGGAGACGTAGTAATATTAGGTGAGGTTAGGTAAGATTCGTCAGGAAACAGGACAAGTGTTTCCTGACGTGGGTCTTATGATGACCCGCCACTGGAGCTTCGGGTCATCTGACCGAGGCCTTCCACTGGCTCACCCGTCTCACCTTTACAAACCGAGGTTTTAGTTAGTTGTGATATTATTATATAAATAATTTAGAAAACAGAGAAGTTGATAAACGAGACATTTATGTAATACTTGGTATATTGTGGAACGATCCTCACTTTTTCTGGTTAGATGGCCCGGTGGCCTGGTGGCTAAAGCTCCCGCTTCACACACGGAGGGCCCGGGTTCGATTCCCGGCGGGTGGAAACATTTCGACACATTTCCTTACACCTGTTGTCCTGTTCACCTAGCAGCAAATAGGTACCTGGGTGTTAGTCGACTGGTGTGGGTCGCATCCTGGGGGACAAGATTAAGGACCCCAATGGAAATAAGTTAGACAGTCCTCGATGACGCACTGACTTTCTTGGGTTATCCTGGGTGGCTAACCCTCCGGGGTTAAAAATCCGAACGAAATCTTATCTTATCTTGTCGTAAAGAACTCTGGTCTAACAAGGAGAGGAACTCACAGAATCTTGTGGAAAGATACAGTGAAACGCTATATCACCTGTGATCTAAAGATGGTGAGGTCAGGTGCCAGTGAGAGAATCTCTTGCTCGTGTTTCGCGTAGTACAGTAAGATCAGTTTAGCGAGGACACATATTACGCTGAAACTTCCGGAGTTCTGGACCATTGAGTTGGACATGGCACTCAAGGATATCTCTAGCACGCCAATCATTCTTGCAAATCATTCTTGTTCACCAGCACCCTGATTTCTTTCCAGTTCATTAGGCGTCCTTGTGGATGGGTGTGAGCTGGACCTGCCTAGCATCTGCCAGTACACCTATCATAGTATATTTGATCCGTATACAATACTGACAAGTTGATATACACTCGAACGTTGGTTTCAGCTGCCCTGGTAGGTTCCTCCTTCACCAGGTCAATAACAGTACAAGTACAAGGTATACAGACCACAGCTGACGTCAGTGACATACTACTATTTAGAAAGCCCCTGTTATGCAGAGCATATCGAACAAATTAGGTCAGTTTTGTCCCAGGATGCGACCTACACCAGACGACTAGCACTCAGGTACCCATTTTACTGATGGGTGAACATACACAACCGGTTTAAGGAAACATCCAATATTTCCACCCCTTCTCTGGGAATCGAACCCGAACCTTCACCGTGTGAAGCGAGAGCTTTTGCCACCAGGCCACGGGGCACCCTAGCCACTTTCAACTTGTGATTAGTGAGAGTTTGAACGAGGATACTAGCCACCTTGCTCTCTGACATACATATCTGGCCGTATCTCTTTAGTTCAAAGGTATATTATACATACAAGTTAATGATTAAGATACACGCAGTCTAGTTATCGTTATTGAGAGGTCACTGGTAGGCGAAACGTTTATCAACAAACATGCCCAGGTGATGCACTTTTGTATAATTTATTACCCGTAGCTGTGGCAGTGTGGATACGCTTCCTGCAGCCGCTATTAAAACTTTGGGACCCAATCCCTGGGCCAATTATGTACCTCTGTAATTTTTTGACTACCGCCCACGGGATGGCTACAGGGTGATAATGAACAAATTAAACTGTTAACTGTTAAACTTCCTGCAGTAACAGAAAAAATGTGGAGAAAACTGCAGCCGTGTAGATACTTGTAAAGTTGCCACACTCCTGTCCAAGGAATTGTGGGTTGTAAATCCTACAGGCTCTGAGGAAGAACATGATGACACCATCTCAGTATATCATGACGTCAGGGAGAAATGCATCAGGTAGTTCGTATTTCTGGGTTTCGTGTATATTTTATAGGTAAGTGTTCCTTCGGCTGAACTTAGGAGGACACACAACAACGGGATTGTATCCTGTTTCTCTCTGAGAGTGAATATAATGGAAGGTTCCAAGCTGTTGTGGTTAGCACAGTGTTGATATTAAATCGTCTGCATTAACTCAGACGTGTCAGTCATGTTTCATGGAATGAGAAATCTAGTGGGCTCTGACTATTGGCAGGGCTGGGGTTACTAGGTGCGAGGTACACTGATTTCCTGCCTCTGGTATGTCCTAGGAAGCACACAGGTGTTGCTTTCAGTTCTCCCTTGTTTCCTCACCGGAACAGAAAAGTGTTGCCTTGATTTTCCTTGAGAGTGAGCTGGAATAATGATTCATCTGTGTTAAGGAGATTTTTGAGATTTTCAGGGTTAAAACATCTAGATATAATTGCTAAGTGGTGGTGATAGTAGTGGTAGTAGTGGTAGTGGTGATAGTAGTGGTAGTGGTGATAATAGTGGTAGTGGTGATAGTAGTGGTAGTGGTGAGAGTAGTGGTAGTAGTGGTTGTAGTGATAGTAGTGGTAGTGGTGATAATAGTGGTAGGGGTGGAAGATTGATAATGCATACCACACACACACACACACACACACACACACACACATAGTATATATATGTCGTGCCGAATAGGCAGAACTTGCTATCTTGGTTTAGTAGTGGTAGTGGACAAGTGGTAGTAGTGGTAGGGTGTGGAAAATTGATAAAATGCATACCTTACACACACACATTAATGAAAAAAATATATCTTTACACACACACACACATATATATATATATATATATATATATATATATATATATATATATATATATATATATATATATATATATATATATATATATATATATATATATATATATATATATATATATATATATATATATATATATATATATGTCGTGCCGAATATGTAAAACTGGTCAATTAGCAAGAACTCATTTAAAATTAAGTCCTTTCTAAAACTTTCTCTTATACGTTTAAAGATATATATTTTTCATTAATGTTAATGCAAAAACTTTTAATTTTGCTCCAGAAGGAACTTAGAAAACTTACCTGACCTTTTTATAAGAAGAACAATTTATTTTAGCCTAACCCAACTAAATATATTTTAGATTTGTTTACAATAATTTAATACTAAACAAACACAGTGAAATATATTTTTTTCGTTAGGTTCAGAATGATTTTGGCGAAATTATTGCATACACAAATTTTCACTTGTCCTATATGGCAAGATGAACGTTGCTATTTAAGCCAAGATCGCAAGTTCTGCCTATTCGGCACGACATATATATATATATATATATATATATATACATATATACATATATATATATACATATATACATATATATATATACATATATATATATACATATATACCAAGAGGTGTGAATCTCTGTGTATATATACCGAGAGATGTGTTAAGCCCCGTGGGGGTCAGGCTTGATCTGTGGAACTTGAGGGTAGTTCCAGTTCCTCGGATCAAAAGCCCTGTAGCGTCTCGAGAATTAGTGGCAACCAGAAATTTGCCTGACTGACTGTCTGACATTCTCGCCTGGCTTTTTTCACACACTTCGTAACCTTTACAGTGAGTGGGTGTGACGGGGCCGCGTGCTGCTGTGTCACTGCTGTTGTGTCACTGTTGCTGTGTTACTGTTGTTGTTACTGCTGTTGTGTCACTGTTGTTGTGTCACTGTTGTTGTGTCACTGCTGCTGTGTCACTGCTGCTGTGTCACTGCTGTGTCACTGCTGTTGTGTCACTGTTGTGTCACTGCTGCTGTGTCACTGTTGTTGTGTCACTGTTGTTGTGTCACTGTTGTTGTTACTGCTGTTGTGTCACTGTTGTTGTGTCACTGTTGTTGTGTCACTGCTGTTGTGTCACTGCTGCTGTGTCACTGTTGTTGTGTCACTGCTGTTGTGTCACTGCTGTTGTGTCACTGTTGCTGTGTTACTGTTGTTGTTACTGCTGTTGTGTCACTGTTGTTGTGTCACTGTTGTTGTGTCACTGTTGTTGTGTTACTGTTGTTGTGTCACTGCTGTTGTGTCACTGCTGCTGTGTCACTGCTGCTGTGTCACTGTTGTTGTGTCACTGCTGTTGTGTCACTGCTGTTGTGTCACTGCTGCTGTGTCACTGTTGTTGTGTCACTGCTGTTGTGTCACTGCTGTTGTGTCACTGTTGTTGAGTCACTGTTGTTGTGTCACTGTTGTTGTGTCACTGCTGTTGTGCCACTGTTGTTGTGTCACTGCTGCTGTGTCACTGCTGCTGTGTCACTGTTGTGTCACTGCTGTTGTGTCACTGTTGTTGAGTCACTGTTGTGTCACTGTTGTTGTGTCTGCTGTTGTGTCACTGCTGTTTTGTCACTGTTGTTGTGTCACTGCTGCTGTGTCACTGTTGTTGTGTCACTGTTGTTGTGTCACTGTTGTGTCACTGCTGTTGTGTCATTGCTGTTGTGTCACTGCTGCTGTGTCACTGCTGCTGTGTCACTGCTGTTGTGTCACTGTTGTTGTGTCACTGCTGTTGTGTCACTGCTGTTGTGTCACTTTTGTTGTGTCACTGCTGCTGTGTCACTGCTGTTGTGTCACTGCTGCTGTGTCACTGCTGTTGTGTCACTGTTGTTGTGTCACTACTGCTGTGTCACTGCTGTTGTGTCACTGCTGCTGTGTCACTGCTTCTGTGTCACTGCTTCTGTGTCACTGCTGCTGTGTCACTGCTGTTGCGTCACTGTTGTGTCACTGTTGTTGTGTCACTGTTGTTGTGTCACTGTTGTTGTCACTGTTGTTGTGTCACTGTTGTTGTGTCACTGTTGTTGTCACTGTTGTTGTGTCACTGCTGCTGTGTCACTGTTGCTGTGGCACTGTTGTTGTGTCACTGCTGCTGTGTCACTGCTGTTGTATCACTGCTGCAATTGCCGCAGTTTGTTGGCTTGCTAGCCGGGGTTTCAAGCCTGTCAACTACACCATGGTCATTTAGGCTGTTCATAACCTTCCCGCCACCACACCAAAATACTTCAATACCTAAAAAATCTCTCAGAATATATACACCCAGGGATATACACCTCTCAGTTTATATACACCCAGGGTTATACACCTCTCAGTGTATATACACCCAGGGATATACACTTCTCAGTGTATATACACCCAGGGTTATACACCTCTCAGTGTATATACACCCAGGGATATACACCTCTCAGTTTATATACACCCAGGGTTATACACCTCTCAGTGTATATACACCCAGGGATATACACCTCTCAGTGTATATACACCCAGGGATATACACCTCTCAGTGTATATACACCCAGGGATATACACCTCTCAGTGTATATACACCCAGGGATATACACCTCTCAGTGTATATACACCAGGGATATACACCTCTCAGTGTATTTACACCCAGGGATATACACCTCTCAGTGTATATACACCCAGGGGTATACACCTCTCAGTGTATATACACCCAGGGATATACACCTCTCAGTGTATATACACCCAGGGATATACACCTCTCAGTGTATATACACCAGGGATATACACCTCTCAGTGTATTTACACCCAGGGATATACACCTCTCAGTGTATATACACCCAGGGATATACACCTCTCAGTGTATATACACCCAGGGATATACACCTCTCAGTGTATATACACCCAGGGATATACACCTCTCAGTATATATACACCCAGGGATATACACCTCTCAGTGTATATACACCAGGGATATACACCTCTCAGTGTATATACACCCAGGGATATACACCTCTCAGTGTATATACACCCAGGGATATACACCTCTCAGTGTATATACACCCAGGGATATACACCTCTCAGTGTATATACACCAGGGATATACACCTCTCAGTGTATTTACACCCAGGGATATACACCTCTCAGTGTATATACACCCAGGGGTATACACCTCTCAGTGTATATACACCCAGGGATATACACCTCTCAGTGTATATACACCCAGGGATATACACCTCTCAGTGTATATACACCCAGGTATATACACCTCTCAGTATATATGCACCCAGGGATATACACCTCTCAGTGTATATACACCCAGGGATATACACCTCTCAGTGTATATACACCCAGAGATATACACCTCTCAGTGTATATACACCCAAGGATATACACCTCTCAGTATATATACACCCAGGGATATACACCTCTCAGTGTATATACACCCAGGGATATACACCTCTCAGTGTATATACACCCAGGGGTATACACCTCTCAGTGTATATACACCCAGGGATATACACCTCTCAGTGTATATACACCCAGGGATATACACCTCTCAGTGTATATACACCCAGGGATATACACCTCTCAGTGTATATACACCCAGGGATATACACCTCTCAGTGTATATACACCCAGGGATATACACCTCTCAGTGTATATACACCCAGGGATATACACCTCTCAGTGTATATACACCCAGGGATATACACCTCTCAGTGTATATACACCCAGGGATATACACCTCTCAGTGTATATACACCCAGGGATATACACCTCTCAGTGTATATACACCCAGGGATATACACCTCTCAGTGTATATACACCCAGGGATATACACCTCTCAGTGTATATACACCCAGGGATATACACCTCTCAGTGTATAAACACCCAGGGATATACACCTCTCAGTGTATATACACCCAGGGATATACACCTCTCAGTGTATATACACCCAGGGATATACACCTCTCAGTGTATATACTCCCAGGGATATACACCTCTCAGTGTATATACACCCAGGGATATACACCTCTCAGTGTATATACACCCAGGGATATACACCTCTCAGTGTATATACACCCAGGGATATACACCTCTCAGTGTATATACACCCAGGGATATACACCTCTCAGTGTAAGTGTCAGGGGCCCGAGACTGTTCAACTGCCTCCCAGCACACATAAGGGGGATTACCAACAGACCCCTGGCAGTCTTCAAGCTGGCACTGGACAAGCACCTAAAGTCAGTTCCTGATCAGCCGGGCTGTGGCTCGTACGTTGGTTTGCGTGCAGCCAGCAGCAACAGCCTGGTTGATCAGGCGCTGATCCACCAGGAGGCCTGGTCACAGACCGGGCCGCGGGGGCGTTGACCCCCGAAACTCTCTCCAGGTAAACTCCAGGTATACACCCAGGGATATACACCTCTCAGTGTATATACACCCAGGGATATACACCTCTCAGTGTATATACACCCAGGGGTATACACTTCTCAGTGTATATACACCCAGGGATATACACCTCTCAGTGTATATACACCCAGGGATATACACCTCTCAGTATATATACACCCAGGGATATACACCTCTCAGTGTATATACACCCAGGGATATACACCTCTCAGTGTATATACACCCAGGGATATACACCTCTCAGTGTATATACACCCAGGGATATACACCTCTCAGTGTATATACACCCAGGGATATACACCTCTCAGTGTATATACACCCAGGGATATACACCTCTCAGTGTATATACACCCAGGGATATACACCTCTCAGTGTATATACACCCAGGGATATACACCTCTCAGTGTATATACACCCAGTGATATACACCTCTCAGTGTATATACACCCAGGGATATACACCTCTCAGTGTATATACACCCAGGGTTATACACCTCTCAGTGTATATACACCCAGGGATATACACCTCTCAGTGTATATACACCCAGGGGTATACACTTCTCAGTGTATATACACCCAGGGATATACACCTCTCAGTGTATATACACCCAGGGATATACACCTCTCAGTGTATATACACCCAGGGGTATACACTTCTCAGTGTATATACACCCAGGGATATACACCTCTCAGTGTATATACACCCAGGGGCATACACTTCTCAGTGTATATACACCCAGGGATATACACCTCTCAGTGTATATATCCTGCGAGGATATAGATCTAACTTCGATTTTCTACCTTATTGTTGTTTAGATGTAAATAATTAAGGCACAGAGATTATTCCATTATTTTTATTAATCCTGCATTTATTATTCAGTACGTATATTCAGGTACAGGTACGCATAAATCCAGTTACATAAATTATCAGATGAATCACAGGGATGTTAGGAAGTATTTCTTCACTCACAGAGTTGTCAGGAAGTGGAATAGTCTGAGAAGTGATGTTGTGGAAAATACTGTATATATTTTCCAGAAATTCAGTATTTATATGTAAATAGATGGGCATACTGTATTTAATAATATGTCATAGAAAACGGAAAGCCTGCGTCTGCGCAGACGACACTCGCCATCTTGGTTTTGAATTTTGTACAAACGTTGGTATAATGGGAAGAATTTTTCGTGCTCTAGAGGTTAAAATTGTGTTGACACCTCTCAAATAGGAGGCGAAATTGGTGGATGTGCATTCCTGCATAACTTGAGATATCAGACGACTGGACAAGACAGCTCCAGGAACCTCAGATAAGCTCTCTAGATTTGTGTGTAATTCTGGCCAGCATTATTTTCATAGATTTAGTTAGAGTGAGGTTTTCTGGGTATGATACACATTAATCTCCAGTCAAATTGGTGAGTGATATTAAGATATATTTTCCTTCTGTTATGTAATTGTGTATATATATAACCATTTATTATTTTTAATATACAGTCCACAAATTTATATATTTACCAGTATTCTTGGTGTATGTATATTTCATTTAATTAATAGGTCCAGAGCAACTTGTGGATATGATAGTGGTAGGTATCAAAGGGGAACATTTTTTGCGACCTAGGTGTCCCAAATTCCTACTTGTCTATGTAACATTGATAAATAATAATTATCTTTGTTATCATTTACTGTTATGTACATAATTAGTTACATTCAGATAAATGTAATTTTCCACAGTTGTAGTGGAGGCGGGAACCATACATAGCTTTAAGAAGAGGTATGATAAAGCTCATGGAGCAGGAAGAGTGACTCATTAGCTGCCAGTGAAGAGGCGGAGCCAAGAGCTGTGAATCGACCCCTGCAACCATAACTAGGCGAGTACAGTAATATATATAAAAATTAAGTAGAATAATCCAAAGAAGTCAAAGACACTTTAAGATTTTCAAAGTGAATTATTATTATTATTATTATTATTATTATTATTATTATTATTATTGTTGTTGTTGTTGTTATTGTTATTATTATTATTATTATTATTATTATTATTATTATTATCTATTTGTTAACAGTATTGGACTTTAGAATGAGAGTATCAGTCGTCGACTCTGGTTCTAAGTCGGACCAAAACATCATGGTAAGTCACTGGTATGTGCGAGTTATTTGTGTATTGTTCCAGTCACGGTATTGTGGCTCTTTATTCTTCAGTCAGTCACAAGTTACAGTTAGGTAGAGCGGGGGTATCAGTCGTGGCTGTAGATGAAGCAAGTAGTTTACCTGGAGAGAGTTCCGGGGGTCAACGCCCCCGCCGCCCGGTCTGTGACCAGGCCTCCTGGTGGATCAGAGCCTGATCAACCAGGCTGTTACTGCTGGCTGCACGCAATCCAACGTACGAGCCACAGCCCGGCTGGTCAGATACCGACTTTAGGTGCTTGCCCAGTGCCAGCTTGAAGACTGAAAGGGGTCTATTGGTAATCCCCCTTATGTATGCTGGGTGGCTTAAGCCATGCCTGTCTTCCTGGTAAATAATGGTAAGCCACAGTCTTGTGAGAAGCCAAGTAGCACAGGTTTGATACAAATATTATTGTCTCTTTCAAACTTTTTCCTGTTTATATATTTTTTAGTTATGTTTTTTTAATGCTTTCTTTATGGAGCTTAGAGGAAGAAATTGTAGTCACTGCCCCAGTTCTTTACCCAGCCAAAAAATGCGTGGTTATGAAATTCATTATAGGCCTACGAGGCCTGTAACTGTAAATATCACATTAAGAATACATGAGGTACCTTTATGGTGTCCCGTAGCTGGGTTGGTAACGCACTTAGCTCACACAAGCATCCGTGGTTCGATTCCCGGTATGGGTGTAAACAGTGGGAGTGTGTTTCTTTAAGATACCTGCTGTAAATAACAAAAAGGCACAATACCGTGACTGGAACGATACAAAAATAACCCGCACATAAAAGAGAGAAGCTTACGACGACGTTTCGGTCCGACTTGGACCATTTACAAAGTCACACTAACCAGAAGTGGAGCAGGACGGCTATATATAGGCAGGAAGAGGTGGTGGTGATGGTGGTGGTGGTAGTAGTAGTAGTAGTAGTAGTAGTAGTAGTAGTAGTAAAAGAATGGTATATAATACCGACAAGATGAAATTAAGACTTATGCGCAACACCTGGGCATCTCTATCGTAGACGTTTCGCCATCCAGCCAGCCACTGGATGGCGAAACGTCCACAACAAAGACACCCAGACGCCGCACATGTGTGACTTTGTAAATGGTCCAAGTCGGACCGAAACATCGTCGTAAGCTTCTCTCTTTTCTGTGCGGGTTATTTGTGTATACCTGCTGTCTGTGTCCACCTAGCAGTAAGTAGGTACCCGGGTGTTAGTCGACTGGTATGGGTCGCATACTAGAGACAAAATTAACCTAATTTTCCCGATATGCTGTGCATAACCAGGGGCTTTCTATATAGTATGTCACTGATGTTAGCTATGGTCTGTATAAGTTGCATCATGTACTTGTACAAATAAATATTTGTAAAGTAAAAGGACACAAGTGCAACTAATGTGACATTTATTGTGGCAACGTTTCGCTCTCCAGGAGCTTTATCAAGCCATTACCAGCGAAACGTTGCCACAATAAATGTCACATTAGTTGCACTTGTGTCCTTTTACTTTACATATTGTCGGTAATTCTACCAACTTTATTACAAATAAATATATTTATTTATGACTACAAACTTGATAGTAAAACTAAAATCTGTCGACTAGATGGACAATGGTCGAGTTGAAACATGGGAACTCAAGAAAGTCTTTGTTTTTTGGGAAGAAGATGGTTCCTCTTCCTAGGAAAGCGCCTACGAAGCCATAGGTACCATAGGTTATGACATGATGGTCACCCAGGGTCATGAGGGCCATGTCTGTCACAGGATCAGCGCCACCTATAACAAACAAGAATCATTAACGGTAATCTTTAACTATTTGGCATGGTGCCAGATAAGTGGAAAATGGCAAATGTGATACCTATTTTCAAAACAGGTGACAGGTCCTTAGCTTCGAATTATAGACCAATAAGCCTAACCTCCATAGTGGGAAAATTTATGGAATCAATAATTGCCGAGGCAGTTCGTAGCCACCTTGAAAAGCATAAATTAATCAACGAATCTCAGCATGGTTTTACAAAGGGGCGTTCCTGCCTTACGAATTTATTAACTTTTTTCACTAAGGTATTTGAGGAGGTTGATCATGGTAATGAATATGATATTGTGTATATGGACTTCAGTAAGGCTTTTGACAGGGTCCCACATCAGAGACTATTGAGGAAAATTAAGGCACATGGAATAGGAGGAGAATTTTTTTCCTGGATAGAGGCATGGTTGACAAAAAGGCAGCAGAGAGTTTGCATAAATGGGGAGAAATCAGAGTGGGGAAGCGTCACGAGCGGTGTTCCACAGGGGTCAGTGTTGGGCCCCCTGCTGTTCACAATATACATAAACGACATAGATGAGGGCATAAAGAGCGACATCAGCAAGTTTGCAGATGACACCAAAATAGGCCGTCCAATTCATTCATTCTGACGAGGACATTAGAGCACTCCAGGAAGATTTGAATAGACTGATGCAGTGGTCAGAGAGGTGGCAGATGCAGTTTAATATAGACAAATGCAAAGTTCTAAATGTTGGACAGGACAATAACCATGCCACATATAAACTAAATAATGTAGATCTTAATATTACGGATTGCGAAAAAGATTTAGGAGTTGTGGTTAGCAGTAATCTGAAACCAAGACAACAGTGCATAAGTGTTCGCAATAAAGCTAATAGAATCCTTGGCTTCATATCAAGAAGCATAAATAATAGGAGTCCTCAGGTTGTTCTTCAACTCTATACATCCTTGGTTAGGCCTCATTTAGATTATGCTGCACAGTTTTGGTCACCGTATTACAGAATGGATATAAATGCTCTGGAAAATGTACAAAGGAGGATGACAAAGTTGATCCCATGTATCAGAAACCTTCCCTATGAGGATAGACTAAGGGCCCTGAATCTGCACTCTCTAGAAAGACGTAGAATTAGGGGGGATATGATTGAGGTGTATAAATGGAAGACAGGAATAAATAAAGGGGATGTAAATAGTATGCTGAAAATATCTAGCCTAGACAGGACTCGCAGCAATGGTTTTAAGTTGGAAAAATTCAGATTCAGGAAGGATGTAGGAAAGTACTGGTTTGGTAATAGAGTTGTGGATGAGTGGAACAAACTCCCAAGTACAGTTATAGAGGCCAGAACGTTGTGTAGCTTTAAAAATAGGTTGGATAAATACATGAGTGGATGTGGGTGGGTGTGAGTTGGACCTGACTAGCTTGTGCTACCAGGTCGGTTGCCGTGTTCCTCCCTTAAGTCAATGTGACCTGACCTGACTAGTTTGGGTGCATTGGCTTAAGCTGGTGGGGGACTTGGACCTGCCTCGCATGGGCCAGTAGGCCTGCTGCAGTGTTCCTTCGTTCTTATGTTCTTATATATGTGTAAAAAAACCATACCCCCGGCCGGGATTGAACCCGCGGTCATAGAGTCTCAAAACTCCAGCCCGTCGCGTTAGCCACTAGACCAGCTAGCCACAATAAGATTCATCCAACTAGGTATATTTCTACACCATAGGAAAGTTAGCACAGGCACCTCTGTGACCACAAATGCAAGTTTTTACAGACGAATCTCCAGCTAGCGTGGCCGTGACGAACTCTAGCTCAAGTCCCTTCACTGCCGTCAACATGACTTAAGAAATCGTAATGACACGATTGCAAATAAACCATACCCCCGGCCGGGATTGAACCCGCGGTCATAGAGTCTCAAAACTCCAGCCCGTGGCTACCTGGTCTAGTGGCTAGCGCGAAGGGCTGGAGTTTTGAGACTCTATGACCGCGGGTTCAATCCCGGCCGGGGGTATGGTTTATTTGCTATCGTGTCATTACGATTTCTTAAGTCATGTTGACGGCAGTGAAGGGACTTGAGCTAGAGTTCGTCACGGCCACGCTAGCTGGAGATTCGTCTGTAAAAACTTGCATTTGTGGTCACAGAGGTGCCTGTGCTAACTTTCCTATGGTGTAGAAATATACCTAGTTGGATGAATCTTATTGTGGCTAGCTGGTCTAGTGGCTAACGCGACGGGCTGGAGTTTTGAGACTCTATGACCGCGGGTTCAATCCCGGCCGGGGGTATGGTTTATTTGCAATCGTGTCATTACGATTTCTTAAGTTATATGTGTAAAACTTAGGTATCTTAATTGTGGAAACGTTTCGCCACACAGTGGCTTCATCAGTCCAATACAAAGAAGAATGGTGAGAATCAGAAGTTTGAGATAATCAGTCCCTCAAACACCTGATCTTTACCATTCTTCTTTATATAATAAAGTTGGTAGAATTACCGACAATATGTAAAGTAAAAGGACACAAGTGCAACTAATGTGCCTCGAATCAGCACTGATCGCTGTTTCGAATACAATTAAACAAAACAACGGCAGCTTCACCATCTCCGAAGTCTTAGCAAGAATCCTCCTGAAAACAGTAAACCCTGCCATCACATAGTCTCTCCTGTTATACTACACAAAGCACAGAGAGTGAACACTGAAACAAGCTGCCTCATTCCAGTCTATATTTGTCCAACCTATTTTTATGTTACCCAAGTAATAGCTTTTATATCCTTTTACTCATGTACGAATTAATTGCTCTACCATATTGTATTACTTTTGTCACTACCACTACTACTACTACTACTACTACTACTACTACTACTACCACTAGTGAACATCGAAATGGTACCTCACTAGTATTCACCTCACTCAGAGCCTTTATATACCCTCTGTGTCCATGTATTGTTTGTAATGGCTTGATAAAGCTCCTGGAGAGCAAAACGTTGCCACAATAAATGTCACATTAGTTGCACTTGTGTCCTTTTACTTTACATACTTCTTTATATAAGACTGATGAAGCCACTATGTGGCGAAACGTTTCCTCAGTAAAGATACCTAAGTGTTGCACATGTGTCTAATTCATCAACTTGTCGGTTCTCTGAACCATTTATCTAACTAATCCTTAACTATTTCTGAATATCTAAATCTCAAGCTCAGTCCACAAATGTTAAGTAAAAAGACACAAGCACAACTAATGTGACATTTTATTGTGGCAACGTTTCGCTCAAGCCGTTACTTTATGGCTTGATAAAGCTCCTGGAGAGCGAAACGTTGCCACAATGTTACATTAGTTGCACTTGTATCCTTTTACCTAATATATTGTCGGTAATTCTACCAACATTAATGGACAACCCACAAATGGAAATTAATTTCTGGCAAGACATCTGAAGTTAATCTCAGACGATAGCGATTATCAAAACCAGAGATATGTCGACAATAGCTATCAAACCAGAGATATGTCGAACTATGAGTCGCTTATCATGTTTGATACTCAAAATCAACCCAGAAAGTTGGTTTTCTCTGGTATGGATTGTGGACACCTGGTTTCACATCTGAGAGTCTTAAGCCAGGTGGTTTTGAGTTAACAAGAAGACATAGACTTAGAGAACTGAGATCAGGAAGCTCAGATCGATAGATCTAAGATAAAAACTTGGAACTTGCAAAGAAAAGGAAAATCTATTATTATTTACAACGCACCGGCCGCATCCCACCGAGGCAGGGTGACCTAAGCATTTACATTTAGCAATTTATACAGGAGTTACTAGCCTCTTGTTCCCGGCAGTTTTGCCGCTTCTTACGACACGTATGCATCATTATTATCAATAAAGCTTCATTACTTACCTGCAAAAACAACATCTTTGTCCATTATATTGCTTAAGCACCAGCCACGATCGTCACTGGACACCACAAACACAGGATGAGCCACACTGTAGGTCATCAAAAAAAAAAAGACTTACTTTCAGTGCTCAAGACATCAAGATTCTACAACAATTCAAACCTTCCTAAGAGGCTAATATCACCACAAACACAGGATGAGCCACATTGGATGTTAGGAAGTACTTCTTCAGTCATAGAGTTGTCAGGAAGTGGAATAGTCTAGCAAGTGATGTAGTGGAGGCAGGAGCCATACATAGCTTTAAAACGAGGTGTGACAAAGCTCAGGGAGAGGAGAGAGGACCTAGCAGCGATCAGTGAAGAGGCGGGGCCAAGAACTGAGTCTCGACCCCTGCACCCACAAAAGAAGACTTACTCTCAGTACTCAAGTCAACAAGTTACTACACCAGTTCAAACCTTCCTGAGAGGCTAATACCCTATAACACACAGGCACATTAGGCTAACAGCCGCTCACCATTACACAAATTTAGACACTTCTAGCTGGGAATTTATTTTTCCAGACTTTTAAATGTCCCAGTGTGGGCGAAACGCATTAGAAAGAAGCTCCAATGTGAGTAAAAGGTAGTATAATATTTTTTTACAGCTTAAAACTTTTCTGAATTACCACTTCTCTGCCACAGTCATTATCTAACAAATGTTATATTTATCTAAAAGCAGTGGAATAGGATAAAACTTCTTTTAAAATTGATGAAAACTTCCTGACCACAACAAATAATTCTTCCAATAAATAGAGAAGTCAATTTAAAATGGTATATGAAGGAAATGCCTTGGGCAGAATATTCAATTTTTGCTTTAGAGTTACGTAAATTACATAATTTTTTGGTGTAATCTCCATTATTATCTTTATATTCATGGGGAAGTGCTAAACTAATTGGGGAATGGGAGGTAATGGGGATAGATTCAAGAAATGGGTAGCTTACTCCTGCACACCATTTGTTTACCATTATCAAAAAATGTGATCTATATTAAGGGTGTTTCATGTAAAAATCTCGTATATTCAGTTTAATGAATAATTAGATCCACTTACGTCTTCCTGATGATATTAAACGCTCGTTGAAAATAAATCTTCGTCAGTGGCTGTATTTTGAATTTATTGATCATAAAATCTATGTGGTCAGTTCTGCGTACGTGGACCGTGATTACGGTAAT